>NW_015176151.1:0-721 GCF_001447785.1 Gekko japonicus | reverse complement strand
GCAGGAATTCTGATTGGCCATTGGGAATCTGCTTGGCCGTGCAGATTAAATTGACATTGTTTTGGAACTACATTGTAGAAGAAGAGATTGGATTTATACCCCGCCCTTCCCTACCCGAAGGAGTCTCAGAGAGGCTTAAAATCCCTTCCCCTTCCCCTTCCCCTCCCTTCCCATCGGAACTCGCTTTCAGGTCTATCATTAAAGCAACATCAGCATACAGGTCCTGCATGTGTTGCCTGCAGTTTTTTAAAGCTCCCTCCCATTCGTGTTCAGAAACACACCTTTGCACCAATGATTTCCTTGCACATAATCTATGCGCTGAAGGGAAATAAAACCAAATTGTCGACGCTGCGTGGGAACGGGACGGTGAAGCACGGAGATAAATATTTCATAGCACACTCGGAGCATTCGCTGGATCTCCTCCGCTGCCTACCAGCCTTCTTGTAGTGCTTTTGTACCCTCGATCTATTCTTCACGTCCCTCATGCAGAATTATCTTCCCTAACGTCCCTCAGCATATGCCGGTTCCAAATGGCACATTGAATTTCAAGTCCCTGGGCACCTACTCCTCATTCTTTGACTGATGATAGCTTCAGCGGAGCTTTCGGAAGCAGGGCGGCGGTTTCCCTCGGTCAAGCTGAGATTCTCACGATGGTAAAGAAACCCTCCGCAGCAGACCCTTTTACTTAGCACTATACAGTTAGAACCGGATATGGAACAAC
>NW_015176150.1:27796-48156 GCF_001447785.1 Gekko japonicus | reverse complement strand
AATAAATAAATAAATAAATATTTTGTTTAGCAGTATCTGATAGCTGTTAGCCAAACTGCCTTGATCAAGGCAATTTGGCTAACATAGCTGACACCTCTTGCTCTGAATTATTGCATCAAAATGGCTGTGCTGTTGCAATCTTGAGTATGCTGTTCAAGTGTGCATCTGTAAGCTGCTGCAAACCTACTTTTGATTTATTGACATTCACCACAGAAATCTCATGCTCGGAGTTCTGAGCCTGGGGCCCAGGGGGAAACATGAAATGGCTGAGCGATTGAGAGAGTCTGGTGAAGCAAGCTATGATGCAGCAGCAGCAGCAGAACTGGAAGCAGGAGATGGCCAGTTCCACTGCGGGCCTGATCGACGTCCTCTGGGGGCCTGATCTGGCCTCTGGGCCGCATGTTTGACACCCCTGGGTTATACCCTCCAGGGCAGCCATTTTCTCCAGAGGAGGAAGAAGAAGAGATTGGATTTATAACCCCGCCCTTCACTACCCAAAGGACTCTCAGAGCAGCCTTACAAACTCCTTTCCCTTCCCCTCCCCACAACAGACACCCTGTGGGGTAGGCTCTTTCCAGAACTGTCCTTGAGAGAACAGCTCTGACAGAACGGCTTGCCCAAGGTCATCCAGCAGCTGCAAGTGGAGGAGTGGGGAATCAAACCCGGTTCTCCCAGATTAGAGTCCGCACACTTAACCACTACACCAAACTTGCTCTCTGGAGATCAGTTCTAATAGTGGGAGATCTCCAGGCCCAACCTGGCATCCATATCCGTGGCCTTCTGCCACGTTGTTTCGGTGTCGCACAAGACGATTTCCATTCACTGGCAACCCAGAAGTGTCGGCTGACGTCCAGCGCACCGGCAGCATTCATCACCAATGCTCCAATCTGCCGCCAGCCACTCCTGCACAGATGGGCGCTTGCGAAGGCGCTGTCTGTCACGTTCAGAGTGTTTGCAAGGGGAAAGGTGTTCTTGCAGGGACCTGGCAATCTCTCTCTCTCTCCCCCGCCACTCAAACCCCTGGAAGAACACGTCTGCATTTCCCTGTCTCAAGACGCATACGGACTCTCAAAAACTAGCTGCAAACATTAGACGAAAAGAGACCCAAGCGCGAACTGACTCTCCTCTCCTCCCTCCTGGCCGGAGCGCTGACGGAGCAGAATAACCAATCTGGTCTGTTCCCCAAACTGACACAAAGACCACGGGGGTGGCCGTTAATTGAGACCGCAGCAAAAAAATTTCTTTCTGGTCCTGACGCTGAGGATGAGTTCACTTCACGCCGGCGTGTGGAGCAATCCCCGCAACGGGGGACGGGAACGAATTATCGCTTTCACTGTGGGGGTGTCCGTCAAACAGCCGTCCGGCCCTGCCGGAGCTATCGGACAAGGAGTGTGCGTAACGCAAGAGGTCGCAGGTTCGATCCCCGGCACCTCCAAAATTAAAAGGATCTCTGGTAAACAAATGTTAGGAAGGCCCTTATTTTGCCTCGCCTCCCGGAGAGCAGCTGCCCATCAGAGCAGGCAATCCCACGCTAGACGGACCACAAAGGCCGCTTCCCCGCTAGGACAGCTGTGCTCAGCCGAGGGTCAGACTTAGCGGGCCGGTTCCCAAACGCACGCAGATCTGTTCCAAGGATGGCATGAAACGGCGCCAAGGGGTGTTTCCAGCACAATTAGCACAATTATCGCCTGGAGCCTGGAAAGGACGGATAAGCCGCCAACGCGCTTCACGCACGGCTGGACAAACAGGGACTTCTGTCCAGAACGAATTTTTGCCAGGGACCCAAAAACTGGGAATCGCTTCAGCAGTCCTATAACCAAGGCTCCCTCTAAGCTGTGGAGTCCTGCGAGCAAAAATTCAACTTTGTGAGCCACTGGCATTAAAGTTGTGAGCGAGCGATTGGGCTGCTGCATGAATTAGTTTGCTCTGGAGCCCTCCTTCCTGAGCGGAGACAAAAATGTGCGAGCCGGAGGCTAGAAAACGGTGAGCTGGCTCACACTAACTCAGCTTAGAGGGAACCCTGCCTATAACTGTTTGGCATGGCTCCGGGTCCCGATCCACCACCACGCCCTTTGCAAAACACACTGGGTTTCTGAAAGGAGGCACCAATCCAACCCTCCCCCTCCCCGTCCTGTTCCCTCTTTCCTTTTTAGGGAGGACAACACAGGGATGCATCCTTCATGGGTGAAACTTGCAGTTTTCTGCAGTGCGATACAAGAGCAGTCCATTGGAGGGTCCCAAGACAAATGTATTCAGGGCTTTTTTGTAGAAAAAGCCCAGCTGGAACGTATTAGCATAATAGGCCACACCCCTGACAGCAGAAACCTATTGGCATATTAGGCCACACCCCTGACAGCACAGCTCATTGGCACATTAGGCCACACCCCCACGTTACCAGAAGTGTGGTCATCCAGCCACACCCACCTTTTGCTTCTTATTCTGTTTACCTTGTTTGTTGTCAAAACCCAGGGCCTTTTTTTGTAGTAGGAACTCCTTTGCATGTTAGGCCACACACCCCTAATGTAGCCAATCCTAATGAGTTTCTGCTGCTGCTCGGTGTGGCCTATTATGCTAATGCGTTCCTGCTGGGTGTGGCCAACTCGGGAGCCAGCCAGAACTCCGTTCCTGTGCGTTCCTGCCCAAAAATAGCCCTGAATGTATTGATTACTAAACTCCATGATGATGGATCCATGCTGTGGTTATGGAGTTGTTTTCTGTCGCCCCAGAAGGTCAGACCAGAACCAACGGGTTGAAAGTAAATCAGAAGAGTTTTCGGCTGAACATCAGAAGGAACTTCCAGACAGTTAAAGAGGTTCTTCAGTGGAACAGGCTTCCCTGGGAGGTGGTGGGCTCTCCTTCTTTGGGAGGTTTTCAAACAGAGGCTGGATCTGACAGCAGTGCAGATTCTGTGAACTTAGGACGATCACGAGAGGGGGGGCAGGGAGGGTTGCCTCAGTGCTTAGTTCTCGTGGCCCTTTCTTACACACCCAGGGAAATGCCGACCGCCACTTTGGGGTCAGGAAACACTTTTTCTCCAGGCCGGTTTGGCTGGAGATCCTGGAGGGTTTTTTGGCCATCTTCAGGGCATGGAGCAGGAGTCACTGGGTGTGTGTGGAGGGCAAGGTATTTGTGAATCCCCTGCATTGTGCAGGGGGTTGGACTAGATGACCCTGGAGGTCCCTTCAGACTCTATGATTCTCTCGAGGCTGCACTACTGTAATGCACTCTACGTGGGTCTGCCCTTAAAGCTACCTTGTTGGTACAGAAAGCTGCAGCCCGATGGCTGTCAGGGGTTCGGCACAACATGCATTTTTGATTTATTTATAAACCCCACCTTTCTCCCAGTCGGGACACAAAGTGGCTCACATCATTCTCCTCTCCTCGTTTTTATCCTGGCAGCAGCCCTGTGAGACAGAGGTCAGGCTGAGAATGCGCAACTGGCCCAAACTCACCCAGCAAGCTTCCAGGACATAAGTGGGGAGTCACGCCCCACTGTTCTCTGCCATGCTTCAAACGTATAGATGGAACACTCTGTCTGGGGCAGTGATGCTCTGTCTTCTTGGTGGTTGGGGGGCCACAGTGGTAGGGCTTCTGGAGTCCTGGCCCCCGGAGGCTAAAAAACTGCTTGTAGGACTGGGCCACGTGCGTCATAAAATGTGATGCCAGGTAGTGGAGATATACACTTTATGAAGGACACAAACACAAAGATTTTTTTAAAAATTCAAAATAAAAATGTGTTTAAAACATGAGCACTCTTGCAATATTAGTAATGGATTGAGTACTGTGGTTTTAATGGGGGATGTTTTACTATGTTTTTATATGTTTTTACCTATGGCATGGCTAATGACCTTGCCCTTGTTAGCCGCCCTGGGCCCACTGGGGAGGGTGGGATACAAACGTGAAAAATAAATAAATAAATAAATAAATAAATATTTTGTTTAGCAGTATCTGATAGCTGTTAGCCAAACTGCCTTGATCAAGGCAATTTGGCTAACATAGCTGACACCTCTTGCTCTGAATTATTGCATCAAAATGGCTGTGCTGTTGCAATCTTGAGTATGCTGTTCAAGTGTGCATCTGTAAGCTGCTGCAAACCTACTTTTGATTTATTGACATTCACCACAGAAATCTCATGCTCGGAGTTCTGAGCCTGGGGCCCAGGGGGAAACATGAAATGGCTGAGCGATTGAGAGAGTCTGGTGAAGCAAGCTATGATGCAGCAGCAGCAGCAGAACTGGAAGCAGGAGATGGCCAGTTCCACTGCGGGCCTGATCGACGTCCTCTGGGGGCCTGATCTGGCCTCTGGGCCGCATGTTTGACACCCCTGGGTTATACCCTCCAGGGCAGCCATTTTCTCCAGAGGAGGAAGAAGAAGAGATTGGATTTATAACCCCGCCCTTCACTACCCAAAGGACTCTCAGAGCAGCCTTACAAACTCCTTTCCCTTCCCCTCCCCACAACAGACACCCTGTGGGGTAGGCTCTTTCCAGAACTGTCCTTGAGAGAACAGCTCTGACAGAACGGCTTGCCCAAGGTCATCCAGCAGCTGCAAGTGGAGGAGTGGGGAATCAAACCCGGTTCTCCCAGATTAGAGTCCGCACACTTAACCACTACACCAAACTTGCTCTCTGGAGATCAGTTCTAATAGTGGGAGATCTCCAGGCCCAACCTGGCATCCATATCCGTGGCCTTCTGCCACGTTGTTTCGGTGTCGCACAAGACGATTTCCATTCACTGGCAACCGAGAAGTGTCGGCTGACGTCCAGCGCACCGGCAGCATTCATCACCAATGCTCCAATCTGCCGCCAGCCACTCCTGCACAGATGGGCGCTTGCGAAGGCGCTGTCTGTCACGTTCAGAGTGTTTGCAAGGGGAAAGGTGTTCTTGCAGGGACCTGGCAATCTCTCTCTCTCTCCCCCGCCACTCAAACCCCTGGAAGAACACGTCTGCATTTCCCTGTCTCAAGACGCATACGGACTCTCAAAAACTAGCTGCAAACATTAGACGAAAAGAGACCCAAGCGCGAACTGACTCTCCTCTCCTCCCTCCTGGCCGGAGCGCTGACGGAGCAGAATAACCAATCTGGTCTGTTCCCCAAACTGACACAAAGACCACGGGGGTGGCCGTTAATTGAGACCGCAGCAAAAAAAATTCTTTCTGGTCCCGACGCTGAGGATGAGTTCACTTCACGCCGGCGTGTGGAGCAATCCCCGCAACGGGGGACGGGAACGAATTATCGCTTTCACTGTGGGGGTGTCCGTCAAACAGCCGTCCGGCCCTGCCGGAGCTATCGGACAAGGAGTGTGCGTAACGCAAGAGGTCGCAGGTTCGATCCCCGGCACCTCCAAAATTAAAAGGATCTCTGGTAAACAAATGTTAGGAAGGCCCTTATTTTGCCTCGCCTCCCGGAGAGCAGCTGCCCATCAGAGCAGGCAATCCCACGCTAGACGGACCACAAAGGCCGCTTCCCCGCTAGGACAGCTGTGCTCAGCCGAGGGTCAGACTTAGCGGGCCGGTTCCCAAACGCACACAGATCTGTTCCAAGGATGGCATGAAACGGCGCCAAGGGGTGTTTCCAGCACAATTAGCACAATTATCGCCTGGAGCCTGGAAAGGACCGATAAGCCGCCAACGCGCTTCACGCACGGCTGGACAAACAGGGACTTCTGTCCAGAACGAATTTTTGCCAGGGACCCAAAAACTGGGAATCGCTTCAGCAGTCCTATAACCAAGGCTCCCTCTAAGCTGTGGAGTCCTGTGAGCAAAAATTCAACTTTGTGAGCCACTGGCATTGAAGTTGTGAGCGAGCGATTTGGCTGCTGCAGAAATCAGTTTGCTCTGGAGCCCTCCTTCCTGAGCGGAGACAAAAATGTGTGAGCCGGAGGCTAGAAAACGGTGAGCTGGCTCACACTAACTCAGCTTAGAGGGAACACTGATGATACTGGCTGATTTGTTTTCAATTCCCAACACGATCCAGCATCATCTGAACCACTGTCTTGGCCCCCCCGGGATGTGCCTCTTACCCTACAGGTTTGGAGACTATCTCACTTTTCGAGTCCAAAAGGGACCCACAGCTATCTGGCCGGCACCTGTCAAATCCGAACTCGCAACAGAAGCTGGATAGGCAAGGGCCTCCGTGACCTCCAGCAGAGTCCTCTGTAGGAAAGGGATGCAAGAAAACTGCAAACTGAGCCAGGGAGCGGGAAAGGGGATGGGAAAGCCGCTCCTCCGAGAGGATAAACTTCCATTCCAGAGCTGAAAAATATTTAAGCCGGCAGATGTCTAATTCTTTATTTTTATTTGAGCCGGGAGAAGCCGCTCCTCCGAGAGGATAAACTTCCATTCCAGAGCTGAAAAATATTTAAGCCGGCAGATGTCTAATTCTTTATTTTTATTTGAGCAGGGAGAGAGCGCTGTAATTATTAGCCCCCTTTGACAAACATCTAGCGTTCTCTTCACAAACAGAGACGCCGCGCGGTGCCAGGGAAATCTGCATAATGAAATGCCGGCGGAAGATCGACTACGCAGCGCCTGGGCGCCCAGCCCGCGAGGCGCTGACGCGGGAAGAGCTGAAAACGCACCACGAGGGGCTTGGGTGAGTCGTACCTGTGCCAGCGGGCATGGAGAGGTCCCCAAAGTGAGACAAGATAGCCCATATTTTAACGACACTAATGCGAGTCCTGCTTTTTTCCCCCAGGGGACAGCTCCAGTGTCAACCAAAAAGAGAACACCACTTTTCTTAACACTGTAGAACAGCACCAGGAATTGGGTGGATGACATCACAGATGCTGGACAATAGCACTTCGACAGCTAGATTTTAGCACCTCCATAGCTAGATTTTATTTTGACACGCTGCAAAACCAGGGCGTCCTTTAAAGGCCTACTCAGAACTGCAAAAATATACAGGCCCCACCTTCTCGGAACACCCCAATGATAGTCGCTACACCAAAACTTCCCAACTTGAACTGGCTACTGTGAGAGTCAAGAGGATGTGCGTAGCATGGCTGTTTAGGATTGTGACCCTGGTACAGGCCCATAGCCAGGATTTTGTGGCTTGTGGGGCAAATTATCTTCTGGTGGGACTGAAGTTCTCAGTGCAGAACGAAAAGCCATTGAGCCAATAGAAAGCTGTGATCAGGACAGACCTCTAAACTGCAAGCTGCCAGCCACTTTAGATGACAGTTCTCAGCTGCTGCAAGTTAATCACTTCTGCCAGCCAAAGCAACAGTTCTGATAACAAGCCGGCAGGTGGGGGTGATCTGTAGTCAGGAAAGCCAACACTGAGGCAGGAAAACTCTCTTGAAGAAGACCAGTTTCTTGACACAGAGTCAGAAGGTATCCTAGAGGTCACCTACTCCAACCCCCTTGCTCAGTGCTGGAATTAGTCAACCTTCAGCACCCCACTCTGCTTAAAGGAGCGCACACTTTTTAAAAAAATGTTTTAAAATTATTGGAAAAAAGCATTTACAGGAGAAATTCTTGTGGGGCTGTGCCTTTAAAAAAGGGGGCAGAGCTGCCCCCCCCAGCCCCACCATAGCTATGGGCCTGGGTTCTAGCATTCTGGAAGAGGGAGAACAATTTCCCCCAGTCCACTCTCTCCATGCCTTGCATAATTTTATAAACCTCTGTCATGTCTCCCTTTATTTGCCTTTTTTCCAGGCGAAACAGCCCTTTGTGTTTTAACCGATCCTCATAGGGCAGCTGCTCTACGCCCCTGATAATTTTGGTCTCTCTTTTCTGCACCTTTTCACGCTCTACAATATTCTTTTTTCAGGTGCGGTGAGCCAGAACTGAACACAAAAATTCCAAGTGTGGTCTCACCAGAGATTTGTATACGGGCAGTATGATAGCGGCAATTTTATCCTCTCTCCCCCTTCTAATTATGGCCAATGTAGAATTCGCCTTTTTCCTAGCAGCTGCACATATTGTGCCAGCCAGTGTTCCCTCTAAGCTGAGTTAATGTGAGCCAGCTCACAGTTTTTTAGTCTCCAGCTCACACATTGTTGTCTTAGCTCAGGAAGGAGGGCTCCAGAGCAAACTAACTTATGCAGTCGCCAAATGTCCTGCTCACAGCTTTAATGCCAGTCGCTCAGAAAGTAGAACCGTTGCTCACAGGATTCCATATCTTAGAGGGAACAGCCCCTTTTAGTAAGCCAGGATTCAAACTCGTGACCAAGGAAGGGAGCAAGGGAAACGTACTCAACACACTGAGTCACATTATGCTGGGGAAAAGTTGCAGTTCCCTGACTTCCCCTCAACAGGACGGGATCTCGCCAATAAGGTTGGTAGTAGAGCTCCTATCAGCTGGGGTTGTTGTTCAGTCGCACAGTCGAGTCCGACTCTTCGCGACCCCATGGACCAGATCACGCCAGGCCCTCCTGTCTTCTGCAGTCCTCTGAAGTTTGCTCAATTTCATGTTCGTTGCATCTATGACACTGTCTAACCATCTCATCCTTTGCCGTCCCCGTCTTCTTTGACCGTCAATCTTTCCCAGCATCAGGGTCTTCTCCAGTGAGGGCTCCCTTCTCATTGGGGGGCCAAAGTATTTGAGCTTCAGTTTCATTATCTGGCCTTCCAGAGAACAGTCAGGGTTGATTTCTTTTAGGATTGACTGATTTGATCTTCTTGCAGTCCAAGAGACTCTCAAGAGTCTTCTCCGGCACCATAGTTCAAAAGAATCTATTCTTCGGCACTCGGCCTTCCTTATAGTCCAACTCTCGCAGCCATACATGACTACTGGGAATACCGTTGCTTTGACCATGCGGACTTTTGTTGGCAGGGTGATGTCTCTACTTTTTATCATGCTGTTTAGGTTCGCCATCGCTGGGGACCGCACAAGAAAGAACCACTGTTTTTAAAATTCAGGAAGGCTGATTTCGATGTCGCAGTAGGAAGAGCTTCCTAACTAAAAAAGCAGCGGCGCAACCGTCCGGGAAGGCTGTGTGACTTAAGAAGGGAGCCAGGCTATGGACTCCCTCCCCTCCCCATGCCCCAGTTTTGTCTGCTCCAACTGGCCGCCACTCCCCCAGCGCTCAGGCCTTTCCAAGCCCTCCTATTAGAAATCTGCAACTGCAGACACCGGCGGTCGAACCCAGGACCTTGTGCGTACGGCATAGGCCTCTCTGCTGTGGCCCCTTCCCCTCACGCTGTTCTGCCGCATCTCTCGTGCCCGCCAAGAAATTCGGTTACAGCCCCACTCCCCGTGCACGCCTGAAGCAGGTATCGGGGCCGAGGAAGACCTGGCACACTGAGGCTGAAGCGGGGCCCGGTTTCCGGCTGTGAGAAACAATTAAGCACACCCCCGAGTCGTCTGGGCTGTTCCAGAGAAGCCAGGAAACCTCAGAACTATTTTTTTCTTCCTTCCTTATCTGATTGGTTTTGTCGGCCTCAATCTTAAGGAGGAGGAAGCGGCCCAGAGACCAGCGATTAGGGTCTTTCACGGCTGGTTTTTAACCCAGTTAGCAGCTCCCAAACAACTGTCGGAAGACGGGGAAGGAAGTGCTTAACCCCGTCCTCCCGAGGCGGGTGATCTGATATTTAAACAGCCCCCCAGGAGAGGAAATGAGCTTTGCGGGAGGGAGGGGGAAAGAGGAAGAAACAGGGAGCGGGAAAAATACAACTTGACCCAAAAACTGGAATCAAGAACCACAAGGATAAGAAGGAAGTCTAATAAAGGGCCAGTATTAAAAACCTAGTTGAAACTTATAACCTACAAAAAATACATGCATTTATTAGAAAGACAGTTAAAAACATATAAGGGCCCAATGAAAGCCTCGTTAAAAAGTACAAGTGTCCTGAACACCAGAGCTGATACACGTGACCTGACGCGTTTCCGCCCTATTGGGGGCCTTCTTCAGAGGTCAAACAACATTGAGGTACACGTAACAATACACGTTAACAATCTCCCTTATAAATAAATAAAATAAATAAAATGGGAGTCTGAAACTATTAAAACTGAGAGGGAAAGGGAGCCTGGTTATGTTGGATAGCTCAATTAAAATGTCAACGGAGCTTGTGAGCAGTAAAAAAGGCAAACACCAGGCTGGGATTTATTAGGAAAGGGGTTGACAATAAAAATGCTGTTATTATAATACTCCTGTATACATCCAGGCTGCAGTCTTATTTGGAATACTGTGTGCAGTTCTGGTCATAATATCTCAAAAAGGACATTGCAAGGTTGGGAAAAATACAGAAGAGGGCAATGAAGTTAATTAAGAGGTTGGAGAGCTCTTCCTACAAGGAAAGGCTAAAGAGACTGGAACTTCTCAGTCTGGAAAAAAATGCAAATGAAAGGGGGGCATGAATCATGATAGAGGCTTAGGAAATTATGCATGGGGAAGAGAGTAGATGGAACTTTTCTCTCTCTCCCAAAATACTGGTATCCAATTTAATTGAGGGGCTATAGGTTCAGGATGGACAAAAAGTACTTTACTAAGTGACTAGAATGTGGAATTTGCTGCCAGGTGATGTAGTGATGGCCACCAGCATGGATGCCTGTAAAAGAGGATTGGACAGATTCAGTGGAGGATAGGTCCATCAGTGGTCACTCCTCATAATTATTAAAGAGAGCCTCCACTTTCAGAGGCAGCAGAGCTCTGGATACCAGTGATGTGATATACAAAAATGCATGTATTTATTAGAAACACAGTTAAAAACAAATAAGGGTCCAATGAAAGCCTCGTTAAAAAGTACAAGTGGCCTAAACACAAGGGCCAATACACATGACCTGACGTGTTTCCGCCCTATTGGGGGCCTTCTTCAGAAGTCAAACAATATTGAGGTGCACGTAACCCATAAGTTGATATTGGACCAAGAAAAGGAAGGCTAAGCAGCAAAATCAAAAGACACAAGACAAAGATGTTTGTGAGCCCTCTAAAGATGAAAGTCGTGTGTCTGGTGCCAAATGCACAGCTGCTGAATTAGAACATCATCTTAGGTCCAAAAAGCACCTGTGTGGCTATCTTAGTCAGAGCTAGTGTCCTCAAGCAAATAGAGAAAGAGACCACGTTGACTTTTCTGTCTCTCCTTCCAGGCGCTGCTCAAACAGGAGACGCTGGGGTCAAAACCTACCCAGAAACCTGTGCTTCGGACTCTCTCCAGTGAGAAGCTGGTACCTGCCGTTAGAGACCAGGGGTCCTATACACAAAGAAGCCTATCTGGGAGTTCAAAGAAGACTCCCCCCTCCAATTCCTGCCCTCTCCAGCAGCCCCCTCTTTCCAGAAGCCAGTCTTAAGGTGCGGAAAGGGAAGGGAAGCAACCCATTTTTTTCACACACACCGGTCCTAAGCCCCCAGCAAAACCCGTCAAGGCCGTGACTTTACCTGTATGTTGTCGAAGGAGGCTCGGTTCGTGACATCGTACAGGAGCAGTAAAGCTGGGGAGAGAAGGAAAAATTTAGTGTGTGCTGCTTCTTTTTTTAATCTACCTAACTGAGAAACTGTTACCTTCCCACCGAAGTGGTACCTATTTATCTACTTGCAATTTCTTGCTTTCGAACTGCTAGGTTGGCAGGAGCTGGAACTAGAGACGGGAGCTCACTCCGTCATGCGGCACACTCGGGTCTCGAACTGCTGAACTACCGACCTTCCACAGCCTGCAGTTCAGCATGCGCCTTGGTGTTTAGTCATGCCGGCCACATGACCACGGAAACGTCTTCGGACTGCGCTGGCTCTTCGGCTTTGAAACGGAGATGAGCACCGCAACCCTAGAGTCGGATTCGACTGGCTTTCGAGCAAGGGAACCTTTACCTTTTTAACTGAGAAACACGAGGACAACAGTTTAGGCAAAGGGGTCATCCAAAGGGAGAGATCAAAATCGCAGCCGGCCTCCAGGAATTTCTGCTCACTTGGGATAAGCAACCAGAACCAACAGATCTCCATCAGGGCAACACCGCCACCCCACAGGGCACCATGACGCTGTCCTCGCTGCACTGTTTGGCTGTACAAAACAGCTCCCATTTTGCTATAGCTGAACACAGGAGACAATTTCTCGGTGATCGCAGACAGCTTTGGCTCTTTCAAGCTCTCAGAAGAGAGGAAGAGGAGACTGGATTTATGCCCCGCCCTTCACTACCAGTCCGCCACCCCACAGGGCACCATGACGCTGTCCTCGCTGCACTGTTTGGCTGTACAAAACAGCTCCCATTTTGCTATAGCTGAAAACAGGAGACAATTTCTCGGTGATCACAGACGGCTTTAGCTCTTTCAAGTTCTCAGAATTAGAAGAGAAGAAGAGAAGACTGGATTTATGCTCCACCCTTCACTACCAGTAGGAGTCTCAGAGCAGCTTACAATCACCATTCCCTTCCCCTCCCCACAATAGACACCCTGTGAGGTAGGTGGGGCTGAGAGAGCTCTCTCGAGGACTGCCCTTGAGAGAACAGCTCTGAAGGAACTTGTGACTGACCCAAGGTCACACCAGCAGCTGCATGTGGAGGAGGAGTGGGGAATCAAACCCGGTTCTCCCAGATGAGAGTCCACACTCCTAACCACTACACCAAACACTATATGGGTCTGGATCAATGCAAACTGGTTTGCATTTTGCATTTGGCAGGGAAGAAGATCCTGAGCTTGACCTCTGGCCCATTGTGGGGATACAAGGGTTACATTTATTTATCTCATATACATTATTTCTAGTTTGCCTTTGTCCCCAGGAATTGAAGGTGGATTACGCAGAATGGGTCAGTAACAATTAACAAAACGGGACAATCAGGAACCAGTGCATTAGAATTTCAGGAGTCTGGACCCACCAGAAGGAACTGAAACAGAGCATGGATATTCATGACACATTAAGCAACGTAGAAATCACATAACTAGGATCCTACTTACGACGAGAGATACACAGCAGTATAGGCCAGAAGTCCCAATCATTTATATCCAGGTAAAGTTGTGAACCATTTTGTCCAATGCAGCCCTATTACCTATTATCATGGGGGCGGCAGCGGATACACACCCCTGTCTCAGGACTGGCACCAGTCTATGTTGTTTGTTGTTGTTCAGTCGCATAGTCGAGTCCAACCCTTTGCGACCCCATGGACCACATCACGCCAGGCCCTCCTGTCTTCCATCGTGATCCGGAGTTTGCTTAATTCCATGTCCGTTGCGTCTATGACACTGTCCGACCATCTCATCCTCTGCCGTCCCCGTCTTCTTTGTGATTTGATCTCCTTGCAATCCAAGGGATTCTCAAGAGTCTTCTCCAGCACCATAATTCGAAAGCAACTATTCTTCGACGCTTGGCCTTCCTTATCGTCCAACTCTCGCAGCCATACATTACTACCGGGAATACCATTGCTTTGACCATACGGACTTTTGTTGGCAGAGTGATGTCTCTACTTCTTATTAGCCTGTCTAGGTTTGCCATCGCTCTAGTCCCAAGGAGCAGGTGTCTCTTAATTTCATGGCTGCTGTCACCATCTGCAGTGATCTTGGCTCCCAGGAACGTGAAGTCTGTCACTGCTTCCATGAATTCCCCTTCTATTTGCCAAAGAGTGATGGGGCCGGATGCCATGATCTTAGTTTTTTTGATGTTGGTTTCCAAGCCCACTTTTGCGCTCTCCTCTTTTACCCTGAGCAAAAAGCTCTTCAGGTCCTCTTCACTTTCTGCCATTGGAGTGGTATCGTCTGCCAATCTATGTATGCCCTGCCAACTCAGATTTATTTTAACTTTCGATTTCTATACCGCTCTATCCCGGAGGCTCTGAGCGGTTTACATGACTTATTAGTACTCCTAACTAGGGCCGCACGATAATCGGGGAAGGTGAGTGCCTACCAGGCACCCTACCGGCTAGTTGTTCTTCCAGCGGCTCTTTTTTCTCCTCTGACTCCACGCGGTGGGCGACTTTGGCTCGGCTCCGCAGCGGCTCCCTCTGGAGCAGTTCCTTTGTCTGCGACTATGCGACAATCACTGCACCGTCCTCCGTCCTGGTTGGCTCCGGCCGTGCTGTGCCGCTGCATCGCCGTGTCTCCGGACCAATCCCCGCTCGGAACTCTCGCCTGCTCGATGTTGAATTTCGCCGCTATCCTCTGTCATCCTCCGCTGGATCGCCCTGTTGTCGCCGCTCCACCAGAATGCGGGTGCCCCCCTGCACCTAAGGCAGGTACCCATTTATCTACTTGCTAAGCTTTCGAACTGCTGGGTGGGCGAGATGACAGAGTTGGAAGCACAGAGTTGGAAGGGACCTCCAGGGTCATCTAGTCCAACCCCCTGCACAATGCAGGAAACTCACAAATGCCTCTCCCCCCCCACACACACACAGGCATTCCTAAAACAGGACAGTTTTGTAATTCTGTAAAACTCCACCCTGAAACTTTGCATGGCTCAGGGACCCTGGGGAAAGACAGAAGCTGCGGGAACTTCTGGTGCCCCCAGATTTGGAACACAGTGCGGGGCTAGCAACACAGATGAAGGGGACGGGGATGGGTGGGATGCCACCGGCCTTGTCCCCAACTGCTTGGTTTAACTCCTCCACTACCACTGGGATGCTAAGCTGAGGGGGAACATGCAGTCACTGCATCCAAAGGGTTGGATCCTGCTCCCTCTAAGCTGTGGAGTCTTGCGAGCAGAAATTCTCCTTTGTGAGCTACCGGCATTAAATCTGTGAGCGTGTGATTGGGCTGCGGCAGAAATTAGTTTGCTCTGGAGCCATCCTTCCTGAGCCAAGACCAAAATGGGTGAGCCGGAGGCTAAAAAAACTGTGAGCTGGCTCGCACTCACTCAGCTCGGAGGGAACACTGACAGGTTACTGATTTATTTACTTTATTAATATCCCGCCTTTCGCCCCAATGGGAACCCAAAACGGCTTACATCACTCTCTTCTCCTCCATTTTATCCTCACAACAACCCTGTGAGGTAGGCTAGGCTGAGGGTGTGTGATTGGCCCATGGTCACCCAGCGAGCTGCCATGGTGTGAGCGGGGATTCGAACCTGGGCCTCCCAGACTCTAGCCTAACACTTCAATCACCACACCCAGCGGGCTCTCAGCTTCATCACACCCAATTATCTTCCTTATTTTTACCCCCATCCCAGGTGGCTCTGACCCACATAGGTCTCATGTTTACCAGCACCGCCTTTTTGGGGTGGTTCCCCTCTTGCCTTTTGCACCACCGAAGAAGCCAGTCGAGTCGAACCCAGCACCCTGCAGAGTGTCCTTGGCAGGGTGTGCAGGATGAGGGGAGCACAGACAAAATGGGGCGGAGGAGAGGTAGGAGGTTGGGCAGAGCACAAAAGCGGAGCTTCCACCTTCAGCCCCCTTCCCTTGTTGGGGGTCTGAGAAATGCCAGGAGGTGCTCAGGACTGGCACACGGGGGGGGGGATGATGCCCACAAAAAGAAGAAGAAGAGGAGGAGCAGGAGGAAGAGACAGGATTTATACCCTGCCCTTCACTTGGGGTCTCAGAGCGGCTTACAAACTCCTTTCCTTTCCCCTCCCCACAACAGACACCCTGTGAAGTAGGTGGGGCTGAGAGAGCCAGTTTGATGTAGTGGTTAAGTGCACGGACTCTAATCTGGGAGAACCGGGTTTGATTCCCCACTCCTCCACATGCAGCTGCTGGATGACCTTGGGCAAGCCATAGCTCTGTCAGAGCTGTCCTTGAAAAAGAGAAGTTTTTGTCAGAGCTCTCTCAGCCCCACCTACCTCACAGGGTGTCTGTTGTGGGGAGGGGAAGGGAAAGGCGTTTGTAAGCCGCTCTGAGACTCCTTTGGGTAGTGAAGGGCGGGGTATAAATCCAACCTCTTCTTCTTCTTCCAAGAGCTGCTCTTTCAAGAACAGCTCTGACAGAACTATGGCTTGCCCAAGGTCATCCAGCAGCTGCAAGTGGAGAAGTTGGGAATCAAACCCAGCTCTCCCAGATTATAGAGTCCGCACACTTAACCACTGCACAAGAGGCGAGACCGGCAGCCTCCCAGAAAGATTAAAAGAGGCAGACTTTAAGCTCCCAGAACATCAGAGGCCAAAAATATTGTAGGTTTCTCCCCTTCTTCTGACAGTCTTCCTTCCTTTCTGCTCGCTTCTCCCCCCACCAAAGAGGTTCAGCTGAAAGGCAACGGGATTTCCAAGAACCCCAATGGGGCCCTGTGTGCCAAACGCCCCCAGCAACCCAGGGAATCTTCTGGGGGCTTCATTATGGCCCTGCATCCACCACCACCCCGAACAAGGGGCACGAACCCTCTTTGCCTGGGAAGCGTCTCCCCTCCTGACTGATGGCATCCAGGAAGCCGCTGTTCCTCTGGCTTCTGCGAAAAACCACAAAACCCCCGAACAAGAAGTGCCAACAACGGCTTCATCCATCACTCTGAGGCCGTAAAACCCAGAGTTGCAGGGAAGTTTCTCAACCACACAGGCCTGGCACTTACAAAATATTCACTGCAGCTCTCTCGGAACCTTAATCTCCCCTCCCGGAGAAACAATTCTTGGGGGCCGCGTGTGCCATCCTTCGGAAACCTTAGCTGCCTCCATTAGCATCTGGAGGCCTCTCTGGAGAGGGCTCCCATTCTGCCAAGACAGATAACCCTGCCGAATAAACCCGCCTGCTTGACAATTCGAGCGGCGGCTCTGTCAGGGACGGTTAATTTCCATTTTGCAGAGAGCAAAGCGTATGTAAATATTGGGGAAGGAAGGGTTCGGGTTTGCTCTGGATCGATGGCTCCTAAAAGTAAACCGAGAACCACCGAGGAGAGATTTGTTAAACCAATGCATTCTAAAATGCTAGGGGTGAGCCGGGAAGCAAGGATTTCTCTTCAGGTGCTTAATACAATACAAAAATCAAAGATGTTATGCGGGGAGGCCAGGGTAAGCCCAGGCGAGCGGTGCTTCCTGTCAGATGAAGGAACGTGCAACTGGGTTCCTGTTAACTGGATAATAAACAGTCTGCTGTTACTGGAGGGACGCTCTCAAGCAGCCAAGTTTCAATGAGTTGTTGGGAAGAACACGTTCCACTTGTGACCAAGGTGCACAAAGGAGACAGAGGTGTACAGCTCTGCTGCGGCCATCTTGAATGCAAAGTCTCTTGGATGCAAATGACTCAAAAGGCTCAGATTTCCAGAAGAAATCATTCTGGTATATATGGGGGGGGGGAGGAATTCTGTGAAGTCGCTGCGATTGGAGAGGTCCTGTGCAATGTCACACACGTGACTATTATTCATCTTATTATGTAGCGTATTTTTTAGTTTCTTCCCACAGAAAAGGCCCTTGAGGCAGTCCACGAGTTCACACATACACACTGTTTAATTAAGAAATCAAAAAATGAGAACAGCCCAGAGGCATCTGTGAAACTCTTCCTGTTCCTTCGGGTTTGCCAGAAGAAGAAATGGGTTAGCCAGAAGAAGAAAGAGAAGGAGGAGGAGAAGGAGAGTTGGATTTATACCTCACCCTTCACTCGAAGTCTCAGAGCAGCTTACAATCTCCTTTGTAAATTTGGTGTAGTGGTTAAGTGTGCGGACTCTAATCTGGGAGAACCGGGTTTGATTCCCCACTCCTCCACTTGCACCTGCTGATGTGACCTTGGGTCAGTCACAAGCTCTGGCACAGCTGTCCTTGAAAAAGAGCAGTTTGTGTCAGAGCTCTCTCAGCCCCACCCACCTCACAGGGTGTCTGTTGTGGGAAGGGGAAGGGAAAGGAGTTTGTAAGCCGCTCTGAGACTCCAAGTGAAGGGCGGGGTATAAATCCAATCTCCTCCTCCTCCTCCTCCTCCTCCTCCTCTTCTTCTTCTTCTTCTTCTTCTTCTTCCCCTTCCCCTCCCCCACAACAGACACCTTGTGAGGTAGGTGGGGCTGAGAGAGCTCTTTTGAGGACTGCTCCTGAGAGAACAGCTCTGAGCGACCTGTGACTGACCCAAGCTCACCCAGCTGACTGCATGTGGAGAAGTGGGGAATCAAACACGGTTTTCTAGATTAGACTCTGCTGCTCCTAGCCCCCCACGGCTATTCCATATCTCTGCTTGGTGACGCAATCCCTTCCTCTTGCTTCCCAAGAGCGACAAAAACAGACTGGCCCAGATTTGGGGGGTGGGGCCTGGGGAGGGTCCATTCTACAAGGCAGCCATTTCTCCAGGGATACCAAACTCTGTAGTCTGAAGAACAGTTGTAATTCCAAGAGATCTCCAGCTGCTACCTGGAGGTTGGCAACCCTGACAGTATCTCCTAATAAAGAGTCACATGTCTAGCACTCCAGATCTGCACTGCCATTCAGAGGGTTCACCTAACAGGTGCGCCACTTGCTACGCTAGGACAAATGAGGACAATCTATCACAACTTGCCGGTTACCTATCGCACACCAGGGTGGCAGGCTTATCTGCTGCCCCTCCCGATTACCATACCTCAGACAGCAAGACCAAATAGGCATATGTTTCCAGAGGTCAGGCCTAGAGCATTTAAAATACAAGAACACTGAATAAATGAATAAAAATAATACACATGTTCTGTACAAGCATTTCGACTTGCCTTCCAGTCTCCACTCCTTTTCTGCCACCTTGAACTTTGCAGCTGTGTTCCAACACAGAGAGAGTCGTCCCGGCGATCGAAATAATGGTGTGAATTCTTGGGAGAATACACTTGGAAGAATACACTTGGGAGAATCCCACTATTCTTGGGAGAATATACTATCTCTTCACTATTTTTGAAACACAGGGGGAAATGTTCAGTCGGGAAGGCCCACAGGGATGGCGCCACACACACTTCCAGTGGCAGTTCCACTGTCTGATGCCAGCGGCTGGGACTGGGTTAGGGTTCCTCCAACGACTGCCAACTCTCTCCAAAGCTGCAAGGGATTCTGGGATGCTTTTCTGGGACTGTATGGACAGCCAAACTTCCTGGGTCAGGCTTCACGCATCAGTGCTCTTCCCAATGAAACAAGGGTGTATCAGCAGAGGGAGGAGTAGTTGCAACCAGTGTTCCCTCTAAGCTGAGTTAGTGTGAGCTAGCTCACAGTTTTTTAGCCTCTAGCTCACACATTTTCGTCTTCGCTCAGGAAGGATGGCTCCAGAGCAAACTAGTTTATCCAGCAGCCAAATCTCTTGCTCACAACGTTAATGCCAGTTGCTCACAAAGTAGAATTTTTGCTCACAAGACTCCACAGCTTAGAGGGAACATTGGTTGCAACCGGTGTTCCCTCTAAGCTGAATTAGTGTGAGCCAGCTCACAGTTTTTTAGCCTCCAGCTCACACATTTTTGTCTTCGCTCAGGAAGGAGTGCTCCGGAGCAGACTAATTTCTGCAGCAGCCAAATCACTCACTCACAACTTTAATGCCCAGTGGCACACATAGTAGAATTTTTGCTCGCGAGACTCCATAGCTTAGAGGGAGCATCGGTTGCAACCTGCCACTTGCTGGGGTTGAGCACCCACTGTTCACCCGAAGAGAGCAGCAGAATCGAGGACAAAAGCTGCCTCTCCCTAGCTCCCCGCACCACCCGACATATCTGCAGGAATCCTCGCTCCCTGCTGCAAACCTGTGAAACTTCCAGCACGGGTGGAAAAATTTCCCTGGCCCTAATTAGGGAAGTGAGACGTCAAGCTGCCTTTGAGGGGGAACTCCAGCCTGTACAAAAAAGCTCTCCACAGAAGAAAGGCAGCTGCCAACGCCTCCCCGTCAGCCCTTGATAATCTGAAGGGCGCTTTGAAGCCTTGTGAAGGAATTCCGCACCACCCTTCAAAACACACCACAAAGGCAGAGCACACCCTCGGCCCCAATAGGGGACTGCAGCAATTTATATCCCCAACAGAGCAACTTCTTTGATCCACCCCCCCCTCCACAAGAGCATGATGTCCCTGTTCAAAAAAGAGAGAAGGACACAGGGGCTAATCTTTGCCCAAGGCTGGGGAAAAGACAGACACGAGAACATGAGTAGAGCCCTGCTGGATCAGACCAGTGAAGGTCCATTTGGTCCATCATCCTATCTCACAAAGGGGGTCCATTTGGTCCAGCATCCTGTCTCACGAAGGAGACAGTTCCTCTAGAGGGCCAACAACAAGGCATAGAGGCTGAGGCCTTCACATAAGAACATCAGAAGAGTCCATCTAGTCCAGCATCCTGTCTCACACAACAATGAACCAGTTCCTCTGGAGGGCCAACAACAGGGCAGAGAAGCAGAGGCCTTCATAAGAACATCAGAAGAGTTCTGCTGGGTCAGACCAGTTAGGGTCCATCCAGTCCAGTATCCTATCTGACACAGTGGCCAACCAGTTCCTCTGGAGGGCCAAAAACAGGGCAGAGAGGCTGAGGCCTTCCCCTGATAAGAACATCAGAAGAGCCCTGCTGGGTCAGACCAGTGAGGGTCCATCTAGTCCAGCATCCTGTCTCACACAACAACAAAACAGTTCCACTGGAGGGCCAACAACAGGGCACAGAGGCCAAGGCCTTCCCC
>NW_015176150.1:7214-27443 GCF_001447785.1 Gekko japonicus | reverse complement strand
CCCTGCTGGATCAGACCAGTGAGGACCCATGTAGTCCAGTATCCTGTCTCACACGGTGGCCAACCAATTACTCTGGAGGGTCAACAACAGGGCAGAGGCCGAGGCCTTCCCCTGAGAAGAACATCAGAAGAGCCCTGCTGGGTCAGACCAGTGAGGGTCCCTCTAGTCCAGCATCCCACCTCACACAGGGGCCAACCAGTTCCTCTGGAGGGCCAACAACAGGGCAGAGAGGCCGAGGCCTTCCCCTGAGAAGAACATCAGAAGAGCCCTGCTGGGTCAGACCAGTGAGGGTCCCTCTAGTCCAGCATCCCACCTCACACAGGGGCCAACCAGTTCCTCTGGAGGGCCAACAACAGGGCAGAGAGGCCGAGGCCTTCACCTGAGAAGAACATCAGAAGAGCCCTGCTGGGTCAGACCAGTGAGGGTCCCTCTAGTCCAGCATCCCACCTCACACAGGGGCCAACCAGTTCCTCTGGAGGGCCAACAACAGGGCAGAGAGGCCGAGGCCTTCCCCTGAGAAGAACATCAGAAGAGCCCTGCTGGGTCAGACCAGTGAGGGTCCATCTAGTCCAGCATCCCGTCTCACACAACAACAAACCAGTTCCACTGGAGGGCCAACAACAGGGCACAGAGGACGAGGCCTTCCCCAGATGTTGCCTCCTGGCTCTGGGATTCAGAGGATTAGTGCCTCTGAAAGTGGAGGTTCCCCTCAGTCACCATGGCAAGTAGCCACTGATAGACCTGTCTTCCATGAATCTATCTAATCCCGTATTCAGGCTGTCTATTCCTGTGGCCATCACTGCATCCTCTGGTAGCGAATCCCACATTTCAATCACTCTCTATAGAAAGAAGTAAGACAGTCTTTCCCTGGACTCCTTTCATGCCACCATAAAACCCTCAAGAACGACAGACAGGGGCTTTCCATCATGGACAGCTGTCATTCATTTTGAACATCGGAGGCACCCTACTGGATCCGACCACAGCGCTCCACCTCATCCAGCATTGTGTTTCTCGCAACGGCGACCCAACTGCCCTGGAGGGACAACAAACAGGGAAGAGAAGTCAAGGCCTTCCCTGGAAGGTGTCACCTGGCACTTGGATTCGCAGCTTTACTGCCTCTGAATGAGGAGGTTTCCTTCATTTAGTCTGCCAGGGCTACCAGTCAGGGGTGGACCTGTCCTTCCCAAATCTCCTTTAACACTAATGGCCATCACTTTGTCTGTGAATTCCACAACGTAAGGGCTCAATCGCTTGCTACACAAAGAGGTGGTCCCTGACTGGCTGTCCTTTTCTGTAGCATCCCGCCCGAAGAGGAGTTCCACCAAACTCCAAAGCACATCGCTGTTGTGTGACCTTGGTCCATTCTGCATCTGGCATTTGCTCCGCATTTTATCAGCACTCGACCTGGTTCCCCCTTGCCTCGGAATATCCGTTTTCATTGCATTGCCTCAGATCATTGGTATGCAGATTTTCCTGTGTCACACTTGCCTCAGCAGACACTAGCTGCCTGAGCCAAGAAATTCATGGCAAGGTGATAAATACAGAGGGGGGAATAGGAGTGGGGGAACTGACAGAGATCAACGAAGCCATGTCAAGTTGTCTGCTTATTGTTCCCTTGGAATTGGAAGTGGAGGAAGGAAAAGGTGGCGCTCAAAACCACATTCAGATACCCCGGGGCAACGCCATACCGACTGTGAAGTCACCCCTGAATGGCCATAAATCTATGCAGAAGGTACCATAGTACCCGATGAACAAAGAAAGTGAGAGCGGCATGCTGTGTAGAGGGAGATTAACCTTCTGATGTGACTGTGGAAAAACTGCGAGGAAACAGATGGGTGCAGAATCAGCCCTTGTCGGTGGTCCACAGAAAGGTATGGCAGCTCAGCAAGGTCTGGAAGAGGCATTTCAGGTGCTGTGCTGGAGGTGTTTCTTGGAGCTCTGCAGGAACGTTTTGGGCCCTTTCAAAGCTGATTCGTTTTTTGGCAAATGCTCCACAAAGGGCTCAGAAACACATTCAGGACGCTCCACAAGCCTCACTTCTGACACCATTTAAACGGCTCTCCGTGATGTCATCCCAGATCCAAACTGGATTGGCTGCAGAGCGGCCGTGATGCTTAACCTGTTTGAGATGTGATCCCCAATTGGCTGGGAGGATCCCTCTGGGAAAGAACTGGCCTCGGGCTCTCAACGATGGCCGCAATTGAAAAGGAAAATGCATTTTCTGAATGAATAAAGGTAATATTTCTATCTGAAGAAATGAGCAGTGATTCACGAAAGCTCCTCCCCTGCCACACATTTTGTTAGCCTTTAAAGTGCTTTAAAGGAGCTGTGGTGGCTCAAGTGGTTAAGACGCTGAACTGCAGGCTGTGGAAGGTCAGTAGTTCAGCAGTTCGAGACCCGGGTGCCGCATGACGGAGTGAGCTCCCGTCTCTAGTTCCAGCTCCTGCCAACCTAGCAGTTCGAAAGCAAGAAACTGCAAGTAGATAAATAGGTACCGCTTCAGTGGGAAGGTAACAGCGTTCCGTGCGCCTTGGTGTTTAGTCATGCCGGCCACATGACCACGGAAATGTATTCGGACAGCGCTGGCTCTTCGGCTTTGAAACGGAGATGAGCACCGCAACCCTAGAGTCGGATTCGACTGGCTTTCGAGCAAGGGAAACCTTTACCTTTACCTTAAAGTGCTACTGGACTCTTGCTCTTTTCTGCTCCCCAAAGAGCTACTTTTGACATAGCCCTATATTTAGCTGCCGTCGATATTTCCTCGGCCTCAGTCCACTCTGTGCTCACTCCGAGAAAGTGTGAGAAACACATAGATCTACTTACCGTGGGCGTCTCGGTAGTATGCGTGTGTGACGCTCCGAAACCTCTCCTGGCCTGCTGTGTCCCAGATCTAGAGATAGCAAGAAGACAGAACTGATCAGGAGGCAGCCCAATTGTACATAAATGCCTCCACCCCCATCAAGTCTGTTGAAACTCAGATAGTCAAAGGAGAATGGTCCAGGTTAGCCTGACTTCGTCAGATCTTGGAACAGGCCCGTAGCTACGGTGGGGCTTTTGGGGTCTCTGCCCCCTTTCTTAAAGGCACAGCCCCAGAAGAATTTCTCCTGTAAATGCTTTTTTCCAATCATTTAAAAACATTTTTTTAAAGGTGTGTGCTTTGACTAGTTGACTAATTCCCGCACTGAGCAAGGGGGTTGGAGTAGGTGACCTCTAGGATCCCTTCTACCTCTGTGTCAAGAAACTGGTCTCCTTTAAGAGAGTTTTCCTGCCTAAGTGTTAGCTTTCTTGACTGTAGAAGTCCTCACCCCCACCTGCCGGCTTGTTCTTAGAATTGTTGCTTAGGCTGGCAGAAGTGATTAACTTGCAGCGGCTGAGAACTGTCATCTAAAGTGGCTGACAGCTTGCAATTTAGAGATCTATCCTGGTAACAGCTTTCTATTGGCTGAATGGCTTTTCTTTCTACACTGAGAACTTCAGCCCCACCGGGGGAGGAATTTGCCCCACAATCCACAAAATCCTGGCTATGGGCCTGTCTCGGAAGCTAAGCAGGGTCGGCCCTGGTTAGTATTTGGGTGGGAGACCACCAAGGAAGTCCAGGGTTGCTATGCAGAGGCAGGCAGTGGCAAACCACCTCTGTTCGTCGTGTGACTTGAAAACCCTCCTATGGGTGTGACTTAATGGAACTTTACACAGAGTGAGAGAGACAAACCGAAGGTGCAGTGTTGATCGTCTACCAACCTTTCAGTTGTCTGAGTCTCCCCTACATTTTGCCAATTCTAATATCCTTTCCTAAACAGAGGATTTGTTAATTTGTTAACAGAAGGACACGCAGCCATTAAATTTTAAAAGGATACTGAAGTCGGGGTCCAAAGAAGCGCTGCATATCCCGTCAGAAACCTTCCCCAACCACACACACACACATTTAAAGAAACTATGATGAAACAGCTTTGGAAGCTCTCCTTAATTTCTCGAGCAGCTTGCTAAACTGTATGAGCAAGGAACACAAGTCCGCAGCTCCTTTGGGCTCATGGCACGAACTGTGCCCCAGATTTGGGATCCCAGCATTATTTCGTGCCAGCTCGGAGGGGCAGGAGCTTGGGAGTGCTCCTGGATGCCTCCTTAACAATGGAGGTCCAGGTAGCGGCCGCTGCCAAGGCAGCCTTTTACCATCTTCGGCTGATTAGGCAGCTGGTTCCTTTCCTCGAACGCAAGGATCTGGCTGCAGTGATCCATGCTATGGTCCCCTCGAGGTTGGACTACTGCAATGCTCTCTACATGGGGCTGCCTTTGGGGCAACTCCGGAAGATACAGCTGGTGCAGAATGCGGCGGCCAGGCTGCTGATGGGTCTCCCCAGGTGGGAGCATATCCAGCCTGTGCTTAAGACTCTGCACTGGCTGCCAATAGCATTCCGGATTCGCTTCAAGGTGCAGGTTTTGACCTTTAAAGCCCTTTATGGTCAGGGACCGGCCTACCTGAGGGACCGCCTTTCCCCGTATGTTCCCCAGAGAGCACTGCGATCAGGATCCCAAAATCACCCGGACCTCCCTGGCCCTAAGGAAGGCAGGTTGATGGTAACCAGGACGAGGGCTTTTTCATTTGCAGCTCCGTCCTACTGGAACGAGCTTCCTGCCGAGATTAGAGCCCTGCGGGACTTGTCACAGTTCCGCAGGGCCGTGAAAACAGAACTTTTCAGGCAGGCATTCCGATAGGAGAGATGGCGTACCAGCAGCGCCCTGGGTGAACTTCGATCCAATACGATCTAACGAGGGGGCACCGTTGAATGTGTCTTTAAACTACATTTTAGTTTTATCACCATCTAATGAATGTTTTATATGGATTGTTTGTGTTTTATATTTTATTGTGTATGTATTCTGCTCGTCAGTTTTGGAAGCCGCCCTGAGCCTGCTTGCGGGGAGGGCGGGGTAAAAGTGAAATAAATAAATAAAATAAAATAAATGAATAAATAAATGTAGCTTAATGATTAATTTTTTCCCAACCAGAGCAGCCCTCTCACTTCCAATCCATAACCTGCACTTCGCTAACATTCCGTGGCTGATAGATGCTTCCCAAACGACTAGTGGGTGATCATGCAGTGTGCTTTTAAGAACATAAGAGAAGGCAATGTTGGATCAGGCCAATGGCCCATCCAGCTTTGTCAACACTGTTATTTTCCTTTTTAAATTTTTTTTCCATATTGTTATATAAATACTTGTGTCAAGTATTACCAAACATAGGTTTCACCAAAACAATGCATCAAAGTGCATATTTACACCATGTTCAAACATTCAAACAGCACCTTGTCAGTTTCACAATCACTAGTCCCACCAAACTCTAGTAATTGACCGGTATCAAATACAGTCTTTTTCAAGGATCGTGAGGTACATACAGGACATAGTAAAGGTAAAGGTTCCCTTGCTCAAAAGCCAGTCGAGTCCGACTCAGGACATAAGGCACAATAAATTCTCTTTGTGAGTATAAAACTCTTAAGATAGCAGCATATTTTCTGGGGGCCCATCAGAACCCTTGCAGCAAACATAATAACCTACCCAAAAGAACATATCTCTGCCTGATAGAACCTGAGAGATACGTTCTCCTAGGTAGGTTATTATGTTTGCTGCAAAGGTTCCAATGGGACCCTAGAAAATATGCTGCTATCTTGAGAGTTTTATGCTCACAAAGATAATTTATTGTGCCTTATGTCCTGTATGTACATCACGGTCCTTGAAAAAGATTATATTCGATATGGGTAAATTACTAGAGTTCTGCGGGGCTAGTGATTGTGAAACTGACAAGGTGCTGTTGTCAGGCCTTCAGAGAATCCACTCTACACACAATATTCCTTGGCCAGATTTATTGTTAAGATTTGGACTTCTGTCAAGGTGAACTTGGAGAAGGAGCTGCGGTGGCTCAAGTGGTTAAGACGCTGAACTGCAGGCTGTGGAAGGTCAGTAGCTCAGCAGTTCGAGACCCGGGTGCCGCATGACGGAGTAAGCTCCCGTCTCTAGTTCCAGCTCCTGCCAACCTAGCAGTTCGAAAGCAAGAAATTGCAAGTAGATAACTAGGGACCACTTCAGTGGGAAGGGAACAGCGTTCCGTGCGCCTTGGTGTTTAGTCATGCCGGCCACATGACCACGGAAACGTCTTTGGACAGCGCTGGCTCTTCGGCTTTGAAACGGAGATGAGCACCGCAACCCTAGAGTCGGACTCGACTGGCTTTCGAGCAAGGGAACCTTTACCTTTTACCAAGGTGAACACCTGTGTCAGAACTAACAAGCAAAAGCAAAGGATCGATAATCAGGGAATGGGTCCCACTCCCAGGCACACATCACACTCACACAGGTGTTACTAAAGGTCATGAAAGAGTATGTGACCCAACTAGCCAAGTCCATGGTACTATCTTGTCCCAAGGTCTCCTGAGAATGGTGGGGGGGGGGGGGGCTGCTTTCAGAATGAGTTACTAGGGATTGGCGCCTCCTCACACCTCCTTACACTCATTCTCACACTCCCCCCCCCCTTAGCAAAGCCAGATGCACAAAGCGGCAGGGTTACAAAAGCAAAAGTTAGCATTAGCAACGTAACGTCAATAATACTGCAATCAATCCAACATAGGTCCGAGTCTGACAGCTGTTTGAATGTTTGAACAGAGTGTAAACCTGCACTCTGATGTATTGTTTGGGTGAAACCTATGATTGGTAATGCTTGACACCAATATTTATATAACGGTATAGAAAATTTTTTAAAATAAAAATAAAAAGCACAAAATACATCTACCTTAAGCGTACATCTATTAGAGAAGAAGAAGAGCACAAAATACAAGAGATTGGATTTATACCCCGCCCTTCACTACCCGAAGGAGTCTCAGAGCGGCTTACAAACTCCTTCCCCTTCCCCTCCCCACAACAGACACCCTGTGAGGTAGGTGGGGCTGAGAGAGCTCTTGACAGAAACAGCTCTTTTTCAAGAACAGCTCTTATCAGAACCATGGCTTGCCCAAGGTCATCCAGCCAGGTGCAAGTGGAGGAGTGGGGAATCAAACCCGATTCTCCCAGATAAGAGTCCGTGCACTTAACCACTACAACAAACTGGTATATTACGCACGGCAATGTTCCCTCTAAGCCGTGGAGTCTTGTGAGCAAAAATTCTACTTTGTGAGCTACTGGCACAAAAGTTGTGAGTGAGCAATTTGGCTACTGCATAAATATCAGAACTATGGCTTGCCCAAGGTCATCCAGCCAGGTGCAAGTCGAGGAGTGCGGAATCAAACCTGGTTCTCCCAGATTAGAGTCCGTGCACTTAACCACTACACCAAACTGGTGTATCACGCACGGTGTCATATACTTTTCCGTATCTTCCCAACACTGTGACCCTCAGTTTTTGTATTATCCTCTGGGTGGTAGCTAGAGATCTTCTGGGATGACAACTGGTCTCCAAGCAACAGAGATCAGTCCCCCAGGAGAAAATGGCTGCTTTGGAAGGTGGACTCTTTGCCATTTCATACCCCAGTGAAGCCCCTCCCCTCCCCGAACCCCACCTTCCTCAGGCTCCGCCCCCACCCCCCAAATCTCCAGGAATTTCCCAACCTGGAGCCAGCAACCCCGTTCCGTGACACCACATTAGTTTAGCCGGTGGATAGGTAGAATTACACACACATCCTGTCTCGGCTGCCGCATCGCATCTAATATGTAGAATTTCCAGCGCGATCCGCTTCAGAGGACTATGTCCCAGCTGAAATTGTAATGGAGTCTACACCTGGAACAAAATTCAATCAGATCTGTTCTTCGAGAGAAGGCATAGGGGGAACGTGTTTGGAATAAGCTACCGTTCGCGTCAGAGAAAGAAGGAAGATCTGTACGGTGAAAGGATATTTTGTGTGGACTACATGTGAACACCTAAAGGAGTTGTTCTTAACAGTGTGACTTGGAACTACTATGGTCACACTTCTGCACATCCTTTGAAGAAGACGTTTTGTGTATTCGTCTGTATGGTGCAGTCTGTGTGCGTACAGTGTTGCAATGTGCATTAATTTGCTCAAAATAAGAATATTTGAATTTTATGTATAGTGTTGGTCACGGTTCCCTCTAAGCTGAGTTAGTGTGAGCTAGCTCACAGTTTTTAGCCTCCGGCTCACACGTTTTCGTCTTCGCTCGGGAAGGATGGCTCCCAAGCAAGCTAATTTATGCAGTAGCCGAATCGCTCGCTCACTACTTTAATGCCAGTAGCTCACAAAGAAGAATTTTTGCTCACCAGTCTCCACAGCTTAGAGGGAACATTGGTGTTGGTGCACAGGTCTTTTTGTTTACCGATCTTATATTTATTTATTTATACCTTCAATTTCTAGACCGCTCACCCCCGAAGGGCTCTGAGCGGTTTACATTGCATTCATTATACCTATCTAGGGCCACAATTCTTTACAGGGGAGGTGACATCCTACCAGCACCCCATACAGCAGGGCTCTTCTTCTTTCTCCGGCTCTTCGTGGCGGCTCTTTCACTTCCTGGCTGCGGCGACTTCGGGACAGCTTGTTGTTGTGTGTTCTTCTAGCAACTCCTTCCGGTGGTACGTTTTCCCTGGGGCACGGTTATGCGACGGCAGCCGCCTCGGTCTACGTCCATTTGGCTCCGCCGTGCTGCGCCGCCGCGTCACCATGTCTCTGGTCCAATCCTCGCTTCGGATTTCGCCGCTGCTCAGCATCGGATGGTCGCCATGCTTCTGAGTCCTGAGTCTTCGCACACTGCTGCTGCTGCACGCTGCCGTCACACCACGCCGTTGTTCTCGCCGTCTCTCCTGTCTCCGGAAGGGAAGAGTGCCCCCTGCTACCTAGAGCAGGTACCCATTTAGCTACTTGCAAAGACTTGCTTTCGAACCGCTGGGTGGGCGGGAGCTGGGACGAGGGCCGGGAGCTCACCCCGGCCGCGGTGGGTCTCGAACAGACTTATGTCTGTTCGCTGATGGAATTACTTGCAGGCTTTCCCGCCTGCGCCACCGCTCCCTTACTACTGTGTAGCTCACCTTCTCTGTTGCTTGAAAGGAGGGCACAGAAAGGGACTCCGCATTCTAGTGTCTAAGGCCTGATTACAAGGTTGCCAGCTCCAGGTTGGGAAATTCCTGGAGACTTGAGGGCAGAACCTGAGGAGGGTGGTACCTGGGGAAGGAAGGGACCTCAGCGGGTTCTGACTCCAGAGAATCCACCCTCCAAAGCAGCCATTTGGGCCAGGGGGACTGTCACCTGGGAATCAGGTGTAACTATGGGAGATTATCCAGGCCCTGCCTGGAAATTGGCAGCCCCACAAGGCGAAGGAAGGCTCTAGAGCGGGGGTGTCATTTCTTATGAGGGCCGGGTTTTTTAAAAATTTTTTATTTTTCCCAATATAATTTATTCAATTTTCAAAATTCCAATAACAAGTAATAACAATCGTTTACAGGAGAACTGTACATAAACTTAACAGCATAAAAGGGAGCATTTTTTATAACCTTCATGTCGACACCAACATTTACCCCAAACGAAGAGTGTCTATTATCTCTGTTATTGTTCCTTGAGAAACTAGATGGGATAAGATTGGTAACCATATCATTGCAAATTCACTATATTCCAAAAAAACTTGGACACACACGACCCAATCAGTTAAACAAGTATAAAGCCAACAGTCGTGATAGTCTGACCCACAATCAAACAGTCATAAGACTTATAAAGAATGCTGTTTATGTATTGCAATCTAAAGCAAGTATGAACCAATTTTCCTGCCTACCTCCTAAAGTAAAAGAAACTGCTTTCTATTTCTGTAATTCTAAAGGAACCTGAGTGCATGGGAAAGTGAGACTGATTATTTTGTGTGTATGTGACGTTAATATCGCTCAGTAAAAAGATTATTTGTTTTGGAAAAACACCCGTCTCGTCTCCATTACTGGACATCTGGGTTCAGACACGACCTCCGTAAAAGCTGGCCAGGACGCACGTTAAATTTAGTTAGCCTCTGCTGTAAATAAAGCAGTTGGCATACCACATAAGTTTAGGGCTGGTTTAATTTCTGACTTCCATTTTGAAGCTATGGTTGTTTTGGCTGCGAATAATAATAAAGCGATTCCTTTTCCTTTCTATAGTGGATAAAACCGTTTCATTTCTAAGGTTCAAGAGTATCGATTCTGGGTTCTTTTTTATAGTGTGACCAGATATACACCTAATTCCCTCTAATATTTCATCCCAAAAGGGTGCTATGATAAAATGTAATGCCAGGTAGCAGAGATACAAACTCTGGCACACACGGCTCAACCCGACAAAGTCCAATTTATGTCAAATCTGGCCCTCATAAGAAATGAGTTCGACACCGCTGCTCTAGAGGGCAGGAGATGGAGAGACCGGACTGCTAGCTACCAGCTGTCTTTGTCGTACTACAGAAACACGATGGGAAGACAAACGCAGGCAGCACGCTTTCTGAACGTAAACAGAAAGTTCGGGATGTCACCCCGTCACATGAGCAGAAAGAATCCTCTGTCAGTGACGAGGAGGCCTGAAGGGCCCCATCAATTCGGAAGATTATTAATTCTCCCAGCAGAGGGAAGGAGGGTTTTGCTGATAGAGACAGGGACAGACAAAAGGTGACAAGGGTAATACATTTTCCAAGCAGAGCTGTGTTGACATCGTCGGCCCTGTCAAGGCCTCGGCTGAAGCAATCCCCGCTGGACGTGACACGCAGCTCAGGGCACATTCTCAAAGGGGGAAATCCATTTGACGGACAGATCGTCAGGGAGGGCGTCTTCGTAATTGGATTTATCGGCTTTTAAGAGGCCCCCCTGTGTGAGGAATGCCAATCAATGCTCCCTCTAAGCCAGGGGTGTCAAACATGCAGCCCGGGGGCCGGATCGGGCCCCCCGAGCGCTTCTATCAGGCCCGCAGCGGAACTGGCTGTTTTTTGCTGCTGCTTCTTCCAGTTCTGCTGCTGCTCAACCCGACAAAGTCCAATTTATGTCAAATCTGGCCCTCGTAAGAAATGAATTCGACACCGCTGCTCTAGAGGGCAGGAGATGGAGAGACCGGGCCGCTAGCTACCAGCTGTCTTTGTCTTACTACAGAAACACGATGGGAAGACAAACGCAGGCCGCACGCTTTCTGAACGTAAACAGAAAGTTCGAGATGTCACCCCCTCACACAAGCATCTTCGAAAGAGTCCTCTGTCAGTGACGAGGAGGCCGGAAGGGCCCCATCAATTCGGAAGATTATTAATTCTCCCAGCAGAGGGAAGGAGGGTTTTGCTGATAGAGACAGGGACAGACAAAAGGTGACAAGGGTAATACATTTTCCAAGCAGAGCTGTGTTGACATCGTCGGCCCTGTCAAGGCCTCGGCTGAAGCAATCCCCGCTGGACGTGACACGCAGCTCAGGGCACATTCTCAAAGGGGGAAATCCATTTGACGGACAGATCGTCAGGGAGGGCGTCTTCGTAATTGGATTTATCGGCTTTTAAGAGGCCCCCCTGTGTGAGGAATGCCAATCAATGCTCCCTCTAAGCCAGGGGTGTCAAACATGCAGCCCGGGGGCCGGATCGGGCCCCCCGAGCGCTTCTATCAGGCCCGCAGCGGAACTGGCTGTTTTTTGCTGCTGCTTCTTCCAGTTCTGCTGCTGCTGCGTCATCGTAGGTTTGCAGCTTACAGATACACACCTGAACAGCATACTCAAGATTGCAACAGCACAGGCATTTTGATGCAATAATTCAGAGCAAGAGGCGTCAGTTACCAGACAGGTAAATAAACAAAATATTACAAAAGTGCTAATGTTTTAAGCACGTTTTTAAGTTAAACAAAAACCCTTTGTGTTCGTGTCCTTTATAAAATTTATATCTCCACTACCTAGCATTACATTTTATGACATGCATGGCCCGGCCCAACAAGGTCTCATTTATGTCAGATCCGGCCCTCATAACAAAGGAGTTCAACATCCCTGTCTAAGCTGTGGAGTCTTGTGAGCAAAAATTCTACTTTGTGAGCGACTGGCATTAAAGTTGTGAGTGAGCGATTTGGCGGCTTCATAAATGAGTTTGTTCTGGAGCCCTCCTCCCTGAGCGGAGACCAAAATGCGTGAGCCGGAGGCTAAAAAACTGTGGGCTAGCTCACGCTAACTCTGCTTAGAGGGAACACCGATGCCAATCTCTCTGCAATGCAGACTGCACCAAGCCTTTCTTGTGCCAGTGGAGGGGAGGCAAACTGGTGCTCCCCCCGTGCGTTAGTCTATTTTAGGATCCCTGGGGTAGCCAACCACCAAGCGGGACCTGGAAACCTCCCAGAACTACAACTCATCTCCAGGCAACACAGATCAGTCCCCTTGGAGAGAATGGCTGCTTTGGAATGCCAATCAACTCTATGCCATTCTACTCCAATGAGGCCCTTCCCCTTCCCAAACCCCGCCCTTCACAGGCTCCGCCCACAAAATCTCCAGGAATTTCCCAACTTAGATCTGGCAACACGAAGGATCCCTAAGTCGGGTTCTCCATTAGTTTCCACTTTTAGATAGTAGCTATAGAGGCACCTTTCCACCTGGGATTTACGCCCCTGTCAAATGTTCCCTTACATCCTCCTGGGGACGTTTTTCAAAGTGTCTTTGTCGTGCAGCCAACCATCTGTGCATGGAAGGAACCCACAGAATTCCTCCCCCCCCCTTTGCTCTCCATTTCTGCGGGCCCTTCGGACCTCCACAAAGAGAAGAGAAGAGATTGGATTTATACCCCGCCCTTCACTCGGAGTCTCAGAGCGGCTTACAAACTCCTTTCCCTTCCCCTCCCCACAACGGACACCCTGTGAGGTGGGTGGGGCCGAGAGAACTCTGACACAAACTGCTCTTTTTCAAGGACGGCTGTGCCAGAGCTTGTGACTGACCCAAGGTCACATCAGCAGGTGCACGTGGAGGAGTGGGGAATCAAACCCGGTTCTCCCAGATTAGAGTCCGCGCACTTAACCACTACACCAAACTGGCTCTCTGATGATTTCCACAGTCAGGGGATGAAATAGGGTCCTCCCCCCCCAAAAAAAATCTGCAGAGCTGTGCTTGTAGAAGAAGGAACAGGAGTACTTTTTTTGGTCAACTTCTGTCCCTTGAGCAGGGGTCACTGGGGGTGTGGGCAATGCTCCCCCTAAGCTGTGGAGTCTTCTGAGCAAAACTTCTACTTTTTGAGCTACTGACATTAAAGTTGTGAGTGAGTGACTTGGGTTAGTTTGCTCCGGAGCCCTCCTTCCTGAGCTAAGACAAAAATGTGTGAGCCGGAGGCTATTCAGAGCTCTCTCAGCCCCACCCACCTCACAGGGTGTCTGTTGTGGGGAGGGGAAGGGAGAGGAGTTTGTCAGCCGCTCTGAGACTCCAAGTGAAGGGCGGGGTATAAATCCAATCTCTTCTCTTCTCTTCTTCTTCTATGATCCTATGATACTTTCAGCCCTCTCCCCCACTCAACCATTCCACCATGTAGGTCCCACGGCCCCAAGAACGACCTTTCTAGGGGACAGCAGGAACGAAGAGGAATATGGGGAAACTCTGCTTTCCACGCATGTATGCTTGGATCCAGTCCAATATACCACGTAAAAGCCAGCTGTGAAAGGCACTGATTGGCTAGCAGTCATGACACCACCCATTCATTCCCCTGAATTGTTCATTTTTAAAAGTTATTTTTAAGAAAAGAAAGAAAAGAAAAGAAAAGAAAAGAAAAGAAAAAAGCACGGGCCATAAGGTATAGATAGGAACTCTGGGGCGAGTGATGCTCTGTGTTCTTGGTGCTGGGAGGGGGGGCAACAGTGGGAGGGCATCTAGTGTCCTGGCCCCACTGCTGGACCTCCTGAGGGCACCTGGTATCTTTGGCCACTGTGTGACAGAGTGTTGGACTGGAGGGGCCATTGGCCTGATCCAACATTGGCTTCTCTTATGTTCTTATGAATATATAAAGGAATATTACATTTAGTGGGGGGTGGGAGGTTTCCCCACGCTTGCTAAAGAACGAGGTGACGGGCAAGAACTAACGAATAACCGGATGGCATGAAAAATGAACCTTCCCTAGAAGGTGAAATGACCACATCGAGGGGGTCATGTCACGAAAAGACAAGAGTTGCTGGGAAGGCCAATACTGCTCGGAAAAGCTGAAGGCGGGAGGAAAAAAGAAAGACCCGGCATGAGATGGACTTCGTGAATGAAGCCCCAAAGGCCCTCAGTTGGCATGACCTGAGCAAGGTCTGTGAACGAGAGGATGTTTTGGGGAACATTAATTCAGAGGGTGGCCAGAAGCCAGAAGCGACATGACGGCACCTAACACATAAACATGAAAAATGGGGTGCCAGGCCTGTAAGAGGTAAAGAACCTTGCGGGGTTCTCTCTCAGATACCAGCTAACCCGTAGCTACGGTGGGCCATTGGGGGCTCCGCCCCCTTCCTTAAAGCACCCGCCCCCACTTCTTAAAGGCCCCCTGCTTCTTCCCAAAAGCATTTAAAGGGATCCTTTAAATCAGGGGTGTCGAACTCATTTGTTATGAGGGCCGGATCGGATGTAAATGAGGCCTTGTTGGGCCGGGCCGTGTGTGTCATAAAATGTAATGCCAGGGAGCGGAGAGATAAACTTCATAAAGGACACAAACGCAAAGAGGTGTGTTTTTTTAACTTAAAATAAAAACATGCTTCAAACACTAGCACTCTTGCAATATTTTGTTTGTTTAACCGTGTCTGATAACTGACACCTCTTGCTCTGAATTATTGCATCAAAACGTCTGTGCCGTTGCAATCTTGACCAATGCTCCCTCTAAGCTGCAGAGTCTTGTGAGCAAAAATTCTACTTTGTGAGCTGCTGGCATTTAATTTGTGAGTCAGTGATTTGGTCACTGCATAAATTAGTTTGCTTTCGAGCCATCCTCCCTGAGCTAAGACAAAAATCTGTGAGCTGGAGGCTAAAAACCTGTGAGCTAGCTCACACTAACTCAGCTTAGAGGGAACACTGATCTTGACTCTGCTGTTCAGGTGTGTATCTGTAAGCTGCAGACCTATAACGATGCAGCAGCAGCAGAACTGGAAGAGGAAGCCGAAGACAGCCAGTTCCATTGCGGGCCTGATAAAAGCCCTCCATGGGCCTCATCCGGCCCCGGGCCGCACGTTTGACACCCCGGCTTTAAATGCCTTTGAGAAGAAGTGTGGGGTGTCTCACGCCCCTCTCCCTCCCCTCCTGCAAGATGTAAAGGGCCCTCCAGCTAACCGGCGGGGAGGCCCCTTTAAATCTGGCAGGAGGGGAGGGAGAGGGGCGCACAGCCCCGCCAGAAAAATGTCTGCCCCACAAGCCTCAGAATCCTGGCTACGGGCCCGGAACACCAGGCTGACTTCACTGTGTATGATTTTAAAGACACCAAAGGTATCGCTACTACTGCTAAACTGTTAGGGCGCTAGACGGAACACGTGAAAGGCTGCCTCGCTCAGGGCCACAGCTATGGGGCAACGCTGACGAGACGCGTATCTCCAGCATGTATTTTTTGGTGAGTTGCAGCCCCCCAGGGAGCCCCAGTTTCTATCAGGATCGTGGCACGAACAGGAAAGTTGCTTAACTTCTCCCCACCCACCCCACAACGTCTTCCTAGAGCTCTCTGCTCCAGGCAATCTGCACGTTTCAACGGCATGGGGAAGAAAGGAAGAAATGCCTTTCTCCCTTCCCTATCTATTCAGGGCTATTTCTCCCCCCCTTTTTGGGGTATTTTTTTCTATTCTTCATATGTGTGTGTGTGTGACTGTGCGTCCACCTGGAAGTCATGGCGACCTCTGGTGACTGACCCCTACTGGGGGCCTGCAGGATATTCAGAGAGGTGGCTGAGTAAAGCCTGCCCCCGCCTTTCACCTCTGGTCTTCCTTGGAGGTCTCCCATCCCAAGTACTTGCCAGAGTCGGCCCTGCTTAGCTTCCAAGATCTGACGAGATCGGGCTTGCCGGAGCTATCCAGGTCAGGGCAATTCAGGGCTATTTCTCATTGGGTCTCTCCCTCATCAGAGCCCAAACAGGAGAGATTAAAACTCTCACAGCAGCGATAAGGTATTCAGAGCAGGAGATCTGAGACAGGCAGGTTCTCGCCCCCCCCCAAGTTGACCCGTGAAGCTAAGCGGTTCTCTTTGGACCAGTTGTCCCCCCTCAGAAGAGCCGACCTCACAGGGCTGTTGTGATGATAAAACAGGGGAAAGGGTCGCAAGTCTCACCTGTAATTTCACCTTCACGCCATCCACATTCAAGACTTTATTCTGGAAGAGAGAGAAATGGATAAATTAGGTGGCGGGGAGGGAGATGGGCCTTGATGTTAGATTCACCGCCAATTTTACTAACCCCCTTCAGCTCCTGGACATTTCGCAGACATCAGATAAACTGCCATACGGAAAAGAAGAAGAAGAGATTGGATTTCTACCCCGCCCTTCACTACCCGAAGGAGACTCAGAGCGACTTACAGCCTCCTTCCCTTCCCCTCCCCACAACAGCCACCCTGTGGGGTAGGTGGGGCTGAGAGAGCTCTCCTGAGAACTGCCCTTGAGAGAACAGCTCTGAGAGAACTTAAGACTAACCCAAGGTCCCACCAGCAGCTGCATGTGGAGGAGTGGGGATTCAAACCCGGTCCTCCCAGATCAGAGTCCGCCGCTCTTAACCACTACACCAAACTGGCTCAGTTTGTTAACTGAACTCAAAATGCAAGCCAACATGTGTGAGGGGTGGCCTGTGTGAAACAAGCGAACCTGTGTATCTTTTTGATTGCGTGCACACACAGGGGGAGGCTGACTGGTACCCACAGCACCAGTGTGCCGGCCCATGTTGGTTTTTTTCAAAATACAGTGCGCACACCCCATTCCAAATCCACACGCAGCTCCATCAACACAGCCTCGGGCAAAAAGTTAATGAGCCAGCCCCTCCAGAAACCCCGGCAGGAAAAGAGGACACTGCTAATGAGCAAGCTGCAGGATCCAGCCCCAAACAGTTTTTTGGGAAGGAAACAAGGAGAGGCTTGAATTTTGTAAACACACGAATCTGGCCATTCGTCCTTAAAGAACTGTTCTGCCCGGTCCCACGCTCCCTCACGCACGCAATTTACTCGTCAGTAAAATCCAGAGGGAAGCCAGATTAAGAGCTTGGAACAGCTTCCATTAAACACGGGGATGTGAGCGCCCTTCCTGCAGAGTCGCCCCCCTTCCGGCAAGAAACTGCTTTGGACCGCAGCTGGGGATCATGATGAATGCTGACCAATGTTCCCTCTAAGATGCGGAGTCTTGTGAGCAAACTTTCTACTTTGTGAGCTGCTGGCATTAAAGTTGTAAGTGAATGATTTGGCTACTGCATAAATTTGCTTGCTCTGGAGTCATCCTCCCTAAGACAAAAACCTGTGAGCTGGAGGCTAAAATTCTGTGAGCTAACTCACACTAACTCAGCTTAGAGGGAACACTGATGCTGACCAGGCAGGGCCTGTCGGCGCTCCGGCGCATCCCTGTGAAATCCGACCAATGGTCCATTCACACCAACATCCTGCTACCGATGGTGGGAAGAAGCCGCTGGTGCAAAACGCCCTGCAGGGGACACGGGGGCTAACTGTCAGTTTGCCAGTTTGGCGTAGCGGCTAGGAGCCTGGACTCTAATCTGGGAGAACCGGGTTTGATTCTCCACTCTTCCACAGGCAGCCAGCTGGGTGACCTTTAGTCAGTCATAAGTTCTCTCGGAGCTGATCTTGAAAGAGCAGTTCTCAAAAGAACTCTCTCAGCCCCACCAACCTCACAGGGTGTCTGTTGTAGGGAGAGGAAGGGAAAGGAGATTGTAAGCCGCTCTGAGACTCTGAGGGAAGGGCAGGGGGTAAACCCAATCTCCTCCTCCTCCTCTCCTTTGGAGGTTTTTAAGCAGAGGGTTGCCTCAGTGCTTAGTTCTCGTGGCCCTTTCTTACACGCCCAGGGAAATACTGATCACCACTTCGGGATCAGGAAGCAATTTTCCTCCAGGTCAGTTTGCCTGGGGATCCTGGAGGTTTTTTGTCACCTTCTGGGCATGAAACAGGAGTCACTGGGTGTGTGCGTGGGCGGGAGGTATTTGTGAATTTCCTGCCTTGTGCAGGGGGTTGGACTAGATGACCCTGGAGGTCCCTTCCAACTCTAAGATTCTACGATTCTTCCTTCTTGCAGCAGCCGGCGTGCTCCCCCCCCACCCTCGCCACACACAAATTTCATTTTCCCAGACAGCTGCAGATGGGCTCCATTACCAGCTATCCATTGTTCATCTGCCTCCTGGCAATCAATCAGGCCACAATGCCCATATTTCCCTTTGGTGGGAGCCGCCACCGTGCCCTCTCACCTACACCCAGACGCCAGATAAACACAGCTGTTCCCTCTGTCCACATGCAGAGACCTACACTGCTGATGGCTCCCCTCGGCTACCACAGGGCCCATCTGCTCTGACATCCAAGGCTCATCCCTGCCCAAGCGCTGGGCGGGCCACAGAGTCAACCGTCTCCCTCTTTCCGCTACCATTGGCCTGGCTGCTGTGATGTCACAGAGGGCCTCCAAGCAGGCTCAGGAGAGGCAGCTGAGTTTCGAGGGGAAACGGGAGACGCCCCCCCCCTTCCAAGGCCAACAAACGGATGTTGTTAACTAGATCCGAGTCCAGGATTACTTTAGAAACCAACAAGTTCTTCGGGGCATGAGCTCTGAGACGCCAAGTGAAGGGCGGGGTATAAATCCAATCTCCTCCGCCTTCCGACTGGGATAGAAGGACTCACGGACCTGGAAGGACTCCAGGATCTCCAGACGTCCAAAGAATACCAAGACTGGGAGGCAGAGGCAGGTTATTATTAAGCCACTCCTCTGAACGTCCTCCGTACCCCAGTAGGAGTCGCCAGAGGTCGCCATGACTTCCAGGCACGGTTGCACACACACACACACTGGGGGGAATCCTATTTGTATCTGATGAAGGGAGCGTCAGACTCTCAAAAGCTTATACATATATCTATGTATCCACCCATCCATCCATCCTATCTATATCTTGTTGGTCTCTAGGCTGCTACTGGACTCGAATCGAGCCGTTCTAATGCAAACCAAAGCTGTTCTCCGGAAACTGTTGTTAACTGAGCTCAAAAGCCTCACTTCCTTAACGAAGACGTGAGCAGTGACTCAAAAAAGCTCCTCCCCTGCCACGCATTTTGTTAGTCTTTCAGGTGTTCCTGGACTCTTTTCTATGACCACCTTTTATGAGGGCTAACCAAAGCATCCCGAAACAGTGCATAAGCTTTCAAGTTTTTCCAGAACTCACAATCGGCCTGGACGTTAACAAGCCAAACCGGGAGGGGGTGTTGGTGTTAAAGCAAATATCTCATATCCCTATCCTAATAACCATTTTTCTGCATTCTGCATCATGCGTCATATTCTATGCTTGCTCGGGTTTCTACAATCCTAGTCCTATTACATTGCTTATGAGACGCCTCATCCTATTGACTGCATTGACCTACACAGGGCAATTTTGGTAGAAAAAGCCCAGCAGGAACTCATTAGCATAATAGGCCACACCCAACTACAGAAACTCATTAGCATATTAGGCCACACCCCTGACAGCACAGATCATTAGCACATTAGGCCGCACTCCCATGTTACCAGAAGTGTGGTCATCCAGCCACACCCACCTTTTGCTTGTTATTCTGTTTACCTTGTTTGTTGTCAAAACCCAGGGCCTTTTTTTGTAGCAGTAACTCCTTTGCATGTTAGGCCACACACCCCGAATTTAGCCAATCCTAATGAGTTCCTGCTGTTGGGTGTGGCCTATTATGCTAATGAGTTCCTGCTGGGCGTGGCCAACTCAGGAGCCAGCCGGAACTCCGTTCCTGTGCGTTCCTGCCCAAAAATAGCCCTGGACCTACACCAGGTAATCCGCCTTGAGCCTTGGTGAGAAAGGTGAACTGTAAATCTAGGAAATATATGCACGAATGAATAAAACCCTTAAGGCCCCTTTCTCGGCCTCCGTCACAGAATGGAAGGCAGACGAGAAAACACAAGGCGATGACAGATGGAACTGGTAATGGGCCTTCCTTTGGCCTTCCAGGAGAGAGAACAGAAACACCCAACTGAAAACAGGGAAACAGGAGCTGACGAAGACTCTGCTAGGCCAAACGGAATGTAGAGTTCCTCTAGAAAACTAAGAGCTAAGGGGGACATAAACAGGGTGGGCATATTAACAAACACAGTAGTTCATCAACAGTCCCCAAATGAACCTCATCAGTTGCAG
>NW_015176150.1:4215-7022 GCF_001447785.1 Gekko japonicus | reverse complement strand
ACTCAAACTCTGATACCCAGAATTAGTGCGTGGGTCTTTTTTTTTTTTTTTTAGTTGTTCAATCAGTATACATGCAAATGTTTATTTTGCAACATTCCTTTTTTGAGTGTTGAATTTTCCAGATGGAGCCTCATATGCTGTTCAACGTGTGTGGGTCTTACAGGTGCCACCAGACCCAAACTTTGCTCTGTTGCTTCAGACCAACACAACTACCCACTTGAATCTCTCGTCAGTTGCCGCGAGAAAAATGGCAGGGAGTTGACGTATCGACATTTACACCTCTGTGAACTGCAGACAAGCAGTTGGGAGGTCTAATCCCTAGAGATCTGGGAGAGGGGGTTGAGTCTGGCAGTCAAGGTGACCGCTTGATAACATACGTGGGCTTGTTTTCTTTCCTTCCAAAGAAATCTCAAAGTCTCCCTCAGAGGCCAAACAGAGACTGCAAAGTACCAGAGACAGATCGCAAAAGGCCATCACTGTTCCCAGGAAACCGGGAAAACGGAAGTCTGTTAAATTTGCACAGAGGCACCAAGGGACCACTCAGTGTCCCAAATGTCCCCCTCCCCCCCAGTCCTGGCACCAAAAAGGGGTGGTCTCTGGGCCTCCTGGCAGCCCCCCCCCATGGATCAATGGCCTTCACCCCTCCTCAAATTCATTAGTGTGGCGGATTTCAGATCTTTGCATCTGCTTTGAAGGTGACTTCAGAGGGGATGACGGAACCAGCGGGAAGGGAGATGTCAGGAGGGAGAGCTACAAAGGAAATCTTGACTCAAATGCCATCACAGGAGGGGCAGCTGGCTTCAAAGACCTCAGAGGTAACCTTCCACAAGCCAGAGGTGGGAAAGCAAAGAGTAGGAGGAGGAGGAAGAAGAAGAAGAGGAGGAGGAGGAAGAAGAGGAAGAAGAGGAGGAGGAAGAAGAAGAAAAAGAGGAGGAGGAGGAGGAAGAAGAGGAGGAGGAAGAGGAAGAAGAAGAAGAGGAGGAGGAGAGTTGCATTTATACCCCGCCCTTCACTCGGAGTCTCAGAGTGACTTACGATCTCCTTCCCTTCCTTTCCCCACAACAGACACCCTGTGAGGTAGAAGGGGCTGAGAGAGAGCTCTTTCGAGAACTGCTCGTGAGAGAACAGGTCTGAGAGAACTTGTGACTGACCCAAGGTCACCCAGCTGGCTGCATGTGGAGGAAGAGTGGGGAACTGAACCCAGTCCTCCAGATTAAAAAGGAGAAAGGGAGACAGAGAGGACCAGTGGCAAGGGGGTTGGTGGGTGCTGCTAAAGAGCAGGCTGCACGGTCCTATATTCTGGGTCATGTGTGTTTGCGTGCTGCCGTTCCACAGGAGTACAGAAAGCCAGAGCTTTGCAAGGACCTCAGCTTTCATTTTTAAAAAATCCAAGTTTCTAGCCCTTATGGTTTATTTATGTATTTTATTTAAAGTCTTTGCAATTGGCGCTCTCTGTAAGGAGAAAAAATAAGCCCCAGGCAGAGCGCAACCATCTTCATAAATATATAAACAAATATTTTAAAAATTCACCATGGTCTGTTGAAAAAAGAGGGAAATGTCATATGAAATCCCAAGAGACAGAGAAAAGGATCGATTGGGTTTCCAGTGGTGGGACTGGGAAGGGGGAGAGACTTCAGCGGTGGCTTCGTCATTTATAGAACCTCCCAAACTCAAAGCTTTGCCTGTCATGGAACGTGGGTCCTTTGGGCTGAACTTTTGCTTTGGAGGTGTTGGCATTTTACCCCAATTCCACACAGCTGGCTCACGTAACACCAGTGTGAAGCCTCCACAGCCGGGGGCCATGTCCCCTCCACCGAAATGCCATCTTCTTCCCATGGTGCCAAAGACAAGTTGACACTATGTCTGCTTATGTCTTCTTCCCAGCTTCGTGCCAACTGATGCAGTGGCAAAAAAGGCAAATTCAGTCTTGGGCTGTATCAAAAGGGCCACAGCATCGAAATCCCAGGAGGCCATAGCCCCTCTGTAGACTGCCTTGGTCAGGCTGCCCCTGGAGTCCTGTACACAGTTCTGGAGGCCTCACTTCAAAAAGGATGTGGACCAAATCGAGAGGGTGCAGAAGAGAGCGACGAGGATGATCGGGGGTCTGGAGGCTGAGCCCTGCGAGGAAAGGCTGAGGGCCTTGGGAATGTTTAGTTAGGAGAAGAGGAGATTGCGGGGGACAGGATTGCTCTCTCTAAATATTTGAAAGGTTGTCATTGGGAGGAGGGCAAGGAGCTGCTCCAGTTGGCAGCAGAGGAGAGGACCCGAAGCAACGGGTTTAAATGACGTGCAGAAAGGTATCGACGGGATATTAGGAAAAACTTTTTCACAGTCAGGGTGGTTCAAAGGTGGAATCAGCTGCCCAGTGGGGTGGTGAGCTCCCCTTCACTTGCAGCTTTCAAGAAGAGGCTGGGCAGATATTTGTCAGAGATGCTTTAGGCTAATCCTGCATTGAGCAGGGGGTTGGACGAGATGGTCCGTATGGCCCCCTCCAGCTCTATGATTCCAGGATTCTATGACCCTTTTACCCAGATAGTGGGCTAGTACCAGTTGGACTTCCCCCGCCTGCTCCTCCTTGCAGGCCCAACTAACACCCTTCTTGGATCTGCAACTTTCTTTGGGCCGTGGCCCCCCTGTTCCGCCCCTTCTCCCCCAGAGGGAGCGTGCCCAGGGTTGTGACCGCCACTCAAGTCCCCTATCAAAAATTCATCCCACCCGACTTGTCTTCCGGTCAAGATCTCTTCTGCTTTCTTTAGATTATGCCTCTCCGGGCACGGATCCTAGAGTCTTAAACAAATCGTCCCCCC
>NW_015176150.1:0-3346 GCF_001447785.1 Gekko japonicus | reverse complement strand
CACACCGTGGCCAAAAACACCAGGTGCCATCAGGAGGTCCAGCAGTGGGGCCAGGACACTAGAAGCCCTCCCACTGTTGCCAAGCATCAAGAATACAGTGCATCACCTGCCCCAGCCTGTGAGTTCCTATCTACACCTTGTGGCTAAGAGCCACTGATGGACCTCTGCTCCATATGTTTATCCAGTTCCCTCTTGAAGCTGTCCATGCTTGTAGCCATCACCACCTCCTGTGGCAGTGAATTCCATGTGTTAATCACTCTTTGGGTGAAGAAGGACTCCTTTTATCCGTTCTAACCCGACCACTCAGCAATTTCATGGAGTGCCCACGAGTTCTTGTATTGTGAGAAAGGGAGAAAAGTACTTCTTTCTCGACCTGCTCTATCCCATGCATAATCTTATAAACCTCAATCATGTCACCCCTCAGCCATCGTTTCTCCAAGCTAAAGAGCACCAAGAACATTTATGCTTATCTAATTCCTCTTGAAGCCGCCCATGCTTGTAGCCACCACCATCTCCTGTGGCAGTGAATCCCATGTGTGAATCACTCTTTGGGTGAAGAAGGACGTCCTTTTATCCATTCTAACCCAACCGCTCAGCAATTTCATTGAGTGCCCACAAGGAGTTCTTGTATTGTGAGAAAGGGAGAAAAGGACTTCTTTCTCAACCTGCTCTATCCCAGGCATCATCTTGTAAACCTCAATCATGTCACCCCCTCAGCCGTCCTTTCTCTAAGCTAAAGAACCCCAAGCACCTTAACCTTTCTTCATAGGGAAAGTGTTCCAACCATTTTATCCTTCTAGTTGCCCTTTTCTGCACTTTTCCCAATGCTATAATACCCTTTTTGAGGTGTGGTGACCAGAACTGTACACAGTACTCCAAATGAGGTCGCATCATTGATTGAGGGTGGTGGGTGAACAAACCATTGATGGGACTAGGTGGACCGCTGAATACCTTGTTTTTCCCTCGTTGCCTCTGTTACAACAGCACTGTTCCAAGGGCTTCCTCTCTAGAAACTCCCCATCTAAAAACCATGTCTTTCCTTTACCCTCCTCACACCATTTACCTCCCCTGCTTATTTCTCTAGGAATCCAGAGCTAACACACACACACACACACACACACCCTGCAAACAGTAGTTCACACTTTCTGAGATATTTGTGCATTGGAAATCCTTGCTGGGTCCCAGAAAGCTCTGCTCTTTCTGCCTGCGACAGATAATTTGCACCTGTCCCAACACCTCCCGGCTTGCCGGCAGGATGCCCAGAGCAAAAGTACAAGACAATTTCCACGGGAGCGACCCAAACCGCACATGCAATGCAGAACAGAACAGAAACCTTTATTGGCATAACATAAGTAAACCAGGCAAGGAAAAGTTTAAGGGGTAGTACAAGAACAACACCAACCAATATTCCCGATATTCCAAAATACAAAACAATCCTAACATGATTTACAAGAATTACAGAGTGTTACTCTTGACTTCCATACGTAGGACAAAAATTCAGCGACAGATAGTGTTATTGCTGGGCTCTTGTCTGCTAAAAAAAAAAATTTAAATCCCTGTCCAGAAAATCTCTCTGCGAAGGGAGAAAAGGGCGAATCAAGATATTGCGCATAACGGAGTATTTGGGACAGTGGAGAAGGATATGGGTAATAGAGTCAGGTTCCCCAAGATTACAGTTACAAAGTCAATCCCTGTACAGAACACCCCTGTATCTACCTGAGACCACTACTGAAGGGGAAAGGTTGAACCTATGCAATGCCAGGTGCTTGCCTGATTGCTCCACACTCTTCCCTTGTTCTGAGCATTTTCTGGTGGCTGCGGAAAGCGCCGTCCAGGCAGAGCCAGCTTACAGTGACCCCCGTAGGGTTTTCGGGGCAAGAGACGTTCAGAGGTGGCTTGCCATTGCCTGCCTCTGTGTAACAACCCTGGTATTCCTTGAAAGTCTCCCCTCCAAGTACTAACCAAGGCGGACCCTGCTTAGCTTCTGATATCTGCCAAGATCTAACTACCAAAGCTCCCTCTAAGCTATGGAGTCCTGTGAGCAAAAATGCTACTTTGTGAGCTACCAGCATTAAAGTTGTGAGCAGGTGCTTTTGGCTGCTGCATCAATTAGTTTGCTCTGGAGCCCTCCTTCCTGAGCTGAGACAAAAATGTGTGAGCCGGAGGCTAAAAAATTGTGAGCTGGCTCGCACTAACTCAGCTTAGAGGGAACGCTGCTAACTACCATGGGCCGCCCAGGGTAGGCCCTTGGGGGTTGTGGTGGTGGATAGCACTATTGCGTCACAGCCGACTTATGGTCAAGAGATGTTCAGAGGTGATTTGCCATTAACCTGCCTCCCCGTCGCAAGAAGAAGAAGAGATTGGATTTATACCCCACCCTTCACAACCCAAAGGAGTCTCAGAGTGGCTTACAATCACCTTTCCCTTCCCCTCCCCACAACAGGCACCCAGTGTGGGAGGTGGGGCTGAGAGAGCTCTGACCGAAACGGCTCTTTTTCAAGAACAGCTCTGAAAGAACTTGTAACTGACCCAAGGCACACCAGCTGGACGCAAGTGGAGGAGTGGGGAATCAAACCCGGTTCTCCCAGATTAGAGTCCGCGCACTGAACCACTACAGCAAACTAGCAGCCCTGGACTTCCTTGGTGGTATCCCATCAAATTCCCGTTGAGAGACAGTTCGGTGTAGACCCCAAGGTCCTCTCGTCCGAAGGGGCCCCCACCTGGGCCACACTGGCCCGGAAACCTCCATGCCTAACAATATCCTCCACAGCAGCTTTCCAAAGACAGCCTTCCCTTCGACAAAACCCTCCTTCCGACTGCTCAGCCGCAAGCCTTTGTGCGAGGAGAAGAACAAACCAGCTCGGATATCCGGGGCTTTTTGCATCTCCAACGGGAGTCGCTCCACACCAGACAAATGCCTCCCTCCTTTGGCACCCCTCCTAACTCGGCGAGTCCTCCGATAACAAGCCGGCGGCTTTCAAATCGAGCCCTCTGACCTCCCGGCGGAGTCCTGCTGATGTTCTCTGGGAGGTTGCAGTTGCAGAATACAAAGAACCACCGTGGAGAATAAAGACCCATCACTTCCTGAAATAAAACCAGCAGCTTTCAAGAACTGCCCTCCTTCCGATCGGGGTGATGAGTTGGGGGCAGTGCTGCTGCTGCTTCCAACAGTTGCCATGAGACTACAGATTTCCCGGGTAAACAATCTGTTTCCCTCAATGCTCCGTCAGGTCGCTTTATACTTGGAGCCCATGCTTTACGTCTTCTACTCAGAATTAATCTTGTATTTTCATGAGAGCCAGCAGATGCCAAGAATTCTGCTTTCAAATTATGGTGCTGGAGAAGA
>NW_015176149.1:43597-49005 GCF_001447785.1 Gekko japonicus | reverse complement strand
TTCCACACCTGGCACCTCCTTGCAACCATCTACCTTCTGCAAATGCCATCCTCAATGGCTGGAGTCCATCTGCATTACAAAATATGCCCCAAACTCAAGCTCTGAATTGCACATAATTGGGCCAGTGTCAGTCGAAGTGTTGATACCCTGGGACCAAACCCTGACTAGTCCCGTTACCTTGTAATCCACACCAAACCATCCCCGATTCGGAACAGCGAAGCCCCAGGTCAAGTAGCACCATCTTCTGGTTGACTTCAATTCATTAGGGCTTGTGACCAATTAAAGAATCTTGAGCTGGCTCATAGCTTGCCTTTTAATTGCTACGTCAGTTAGTCCAATGTTAATAAATATGCACATCACCAGAATCCCAGTATACCTTTTTGGAGATATTGGCAAAATACCGAGATGTAATTGAATAAACCGAACACGCTACTCAATTGTCAGATGTAAATTCCATTTCATCGTCTGATGACGTGTGCGTCCACACGGAAGCTCACACCTTGAATAAAACTTTGTTGGTCTTAAAGGTGCCGCTGGACTCTAACTTTGTTCTATTACTTCAGACAGTTGTTTTTAACATTTGGTAGCTTAATGGATCAAATCAGTCAATCCTAAAAGAAATCAACCCTGACTGTTCCCTGGAAGGGCAGATCCTGAAGCTCAAATACTTTGGCCACCAAATGAGAAGGGAGCACTCCCTGGAGGAGAAGACCCTGATGCTGGGAAAGACTGAAGGTCAAAGAAGAAGGGGACGGCAAAGGATGAGATGGTCAGACAGTGTTATCGATGCAACGAACATGGAGTTGAGCCAACTTCAGAAGATGGCGGAAGACAGGAGGGCCTGGCGTGATGTGGTCCATGGGGTCGCAAAGAGTTGGATTCGACTGTGTGACTGAACAACAACAACAAAGCTTAATAACCAAAACAAGGGGTTTCTTCCTGCTCAACACCTCCCATTAATCAACTGTAATACTACTTTGCATCTGTAGAGTGCTTTTGTTCGGCGTATACAGTCTTGCTGTAAGTGCTACATAAGAACATAAGAGAAGCCAATGTTGGATCAGGCCAATGGCCCATCTATTCCGACACTCTGTCACACAGTGGCCAAAAATACCAGGGGCCATTATATCTGCATTATAAGCGGTATCCCCCATACTGAAAACGAAGGGCTCAGAGGCTTGCTAAAGGCACTATGACAGAAATGAAACTTGAACCAGGGGCTTCTCAATCCATAGTTGTTTCTTAAGCTCTATAGGACAACAGCTCAATTTAAGGGCACAGGTTGGCTAGGCATTGTAGAACTATGAGTGGTTCTTCCCACGTACTAGCTCCAGGGCCAGAGCACAGATTCCCCTGTACCAGTTTCCCAATAGAAATCTCTTATCCCCCAACCTATTATTAGCCCAGGTAGGGCCAAAAATGGGTGCTATGGGGACCTTGTTTTATCATAAGAACGTAAGAAGAGCCCTGCTGGATCAGACCGGTGGCCCATCTAGTCCAGCATCCCATCTCACACAGTGGCCAACCAGTTGCTCTGGAGGGCCAACAGCAGGGCATGGAGGCTGAGGCCTTCCCCTGATCTTGCACCCCAGCTCTGGGATTCAGAGGATTAGTGCCTCTGAATGTGGAGGTTCTCCTTAGTCACCATGGCTAGTAGCCACCGATAGACTTCTCCTCCATGAATCTATCTCATCCCATTTTAAACCTGGTTATTCCTGTGGCCATTGCTACATCCTCTGGCAGTGAACTCCACATTTGAATCACTCTCTGTGTAAAGTTGTATTTCCTTTTGTCCATTTTGAACCTACTGCCCATCGACTTCATTGGATGTCCTCGAGGTCTAGTCTTTTGGGAGAGGGAGAAACATTTCTTTTTGTCAACTCTCTCCACCCCGTGCATAATTTTATAAACCTCTGTCGTTTCCCCCTCCAGTCTCTGAGGTGCAGTAATGGCGCCTTGGGGGAACTGACCTATCAGGAAAAAATTGGGAGAGGGGATTACCCTGTGCCTTGTGCTGCAACCCTAGTCCAAATTTTGGGCCCTGTATATGGACTCATGGAGACATGAAGCTGTCTTATACTGAATCAGAGCATTGGTCCGTCAAAGTCGGTATTGCCCACTCAGACTGGTTGTTGCTTTTTATCGATCTTATACGAGTATCCTTGAGTTACAAACCTCAACGTTGATTCATCTGCCAGTAAAACCCAGTGCCGTAGAATGTATCCGTCATTTGCAGAATTTCTTCCCAAGCACTGAATTTCGAAGGTTGTGTGTGTGTGTGTGTCCCTAGGAGTGTGTTTTTCTGGTCTTTGCTCCTTCTTCTTTGGTGCTACAATAAAACCCCTGGAGGACTCACTGTATTTCTCAAAGTGCTTTAATAGAATTAGCCTCCCCCCACCCTCATCCTTGTTTTAAAAATATCACGGCTCCTGCTGGAATTGTGTTTTTAACATGTAAGCACACTGCGGCTAAGTCATGTACATTCCTGAGGACTCTTAATGCAAAATCTCTTTTCCATGTTCCTAAAGAAGGGGAGAAAGAGGTCATTGTTTGAATACTAGCCCTGTGGGGAAAGAGGGAAGGGCTCGGGCAGTAGAACTCTCTCGCTGGCGTGGGCGGGTTGGGGAAGCAGGTTTTGGAGAGATTACTTGGGAAATCAGGGGCTCATTCCCTCAGGGTCTGAGAAACTGCCTTGGGGATGGTTCCGCTTGGGGCATGTAAAGTAAAGCATTGGTCCGCCCTTGCTCGAAAGCCAGTCGAGTCTGACTCTAGGGTTGCGGTGCTTATCTCCATTTCAAAGCCGAAGAGCTAGCGCTGTCCGAAGACATTTCCGTGGTCATGTGGCCGTGGTTGAGAGCCGGTTTGGTGTAGTGGTTAAGTGCGCGGACTCTCATCTGGGAGAACCGGGTTTGATTCCCCACTCCTCCACTTGCACCTTGGCTGGATGACCTTGGGCAAGCCATAGTTCTGATAAGAGCTGTTCTTGAAAAAAGAGCAGTTTCTGTCAAGAGCTCTCTCAGCCCCACCTACCTCACAGGGTGCCTGTTGTGGGGAGGGGAAGGGAAAGGAGTTTGTAAGCCGCTCGGAGACTCCCTTGGGTAGTGAAGGGCAGGGTAGAAATCCAATCTCTTCTTCTTCTCTTCTTCTATGACTAGACACCAAGGCGCACGGAACGCTGTTACCTTCCCACCGAAGTGGTCCCTCTTTATCTACTTGCAATTTCTTGCTTTTGAACTGCTAGGTTGGCAGGAGCTGGAACTAGAGACAGGAGCTCACTCCGTCATGCGGCAACTCGGGGCTCGAACTGCTGAACTACTGACCTTCCACAGCCTGCAGTTCAGCGTCTTAACCACTTGAGCCACTGCAGCTGCCCCATGTATGTGGGTTCAAATGACCACCTGTTGGTAGGGTTGCCAGAACCCATGGTGGAGGCAGGGGTCCCCCACCGCCAGGCCCTGCCCCCCACCTGCCAATCAGCTGGGTTAGGGTTAGAGGAAGGCCCAGGCCTGTTGCCCACATTGCCCAGGAAGTGATATCATTACGCCAGCGACTTCTGGGTAATGCTCTGGTATTTGGGCAACACCTCCATGGTAGAAGCCAGTTTTACCACAGAGTTTTGGCCCAAATACCAGAGTGTCGCCCAGAAGTTGCTGGCCTGACAATGTCACTTCCTACGCAATGCCAACAACGTGACCTCGGCCTTTCTCTTTTTCCTGGTAAGTCCTCCACCATCCCCCACCAGTTGCCAGGAGGGACCTGGCAACTGTACCTACTGGTGAAAACCAAATTGTAACCCTCAGGGACTAAGACCTCTTATTTTTGTGGATAATTATCGTTCCAGTGGGCTCAGAACTCTGGGAGGAAAATTCCAAGAGTAAGGATTCTCCCTTACCAGCCTTGTTACCTCTCTGACGGGGCCTGGCTACAGCAGTACCCTACTCCAATGTACCATACTAACAATTTTTGGCTATCTCACTGCCTTAAAAGTAAAGGTTTCCCTTGCTCGAAAGGCAGTCAAATCCGACTCTAGGGGGCGGTGCTCATCTCCGTTTCCAAGCCAAAGAGCCAGCGCTGTCCAAAGACGTTTCCGTGGTCATGCGGCCAGCATGACTAAACGCCGAGGCGCACAGAAGACTGTTACCTTCCCACCGAAGCGGTACCTATTTATCCACTTGCAATTTCTTGCTTTCAAACTGCTAGGTCGGCAGGAGCTGGGGCCAGAGACGGGGGTTCACTCCATCTGCAGCACTCGGTCTCGAACAGCTGAACTACCAACCTTCCAGCCTGCAGCTCAGCGTCTTAACCACTTGAGCCACCGCAGCTCCTATCTCACTGCCTTAGAGATTCCTAAATACCAGAGAATCTGCACTTTGGCACAATTCAATGACCTGCCCTCGGCTTTTCTGGAAGGCAGGTATCTTCACTTTCCTCATTCCTAATGGGGCTGCCCTTGTCAAACGGGAAAGGCCGAGACAGTCGGTCACGCATTATTACGCTGCCCCCACCATAACGAAATGCGTTCCCATTATATTACGCCAATTCCCCAGGAAGATCAGAGCACTTCTGGACTTGCCTCCTCCTTTCAGGCTCCTCTAAAGAAATCGCTCGTAACGTAAGGAAGTTTTGTATCATGGCACGCGCAATATGAGAGCAGACGGTCAAGTCTTCAAACAACGGACCACCCCTCTTGTGAAACGTGTGTGCGAATTCTGAAATGCCGAATTAATAATGGCACATATGAGTCTTCTTTTGCGGGTCTTGGTATGGTACGGTGCAGCTGTATTGTTTTTTATTCGTCCTTTTGGGAGCTGATCTCATATCGAAATAAACTGAACTGAGCCATGGGGAATCTTCCATGGCGCCCAGCGAACTGCTGTCCTGGGAGGTTCAGAGGTTCAGACCCTGCATAGTATCCCTGGACTTCCTTGGTGGTCCCCCATCCAAGTGTCAACCAGGGCTGACCCTGCTTAGCTTCCGGGAGCTGATGAGATCAGGCTAGCTTGGGCCATGCAAGTCAGAGCAAATGACATACAGAGGTGGTTGACTATTGCCTGCCCCTGTGTAGCAACCCTGGGATTCCTTGGTGGCCTCTCACCCGAGTACTAACCAGGGCAGACCCTGCTTAGCTTCCAAGATCTGACGAGACTGGGCTAGCCTGGGCCATCCGGGTCAGTACCATCAAGTTGCGGTGGCTCAAGTGGTTAAGACGCTGAACTGCAGACTGTGAACTGCAGCGCTGTCCGAAGACGTTTTCCGTGGTCATGTGGCCGGCATGACTAAACACCAAGGCGCACGGAACGCTGTGACCTTCCCACCGAAGTGGTACCTATTTATCTACTTGCAATTTCTCGCTTTCAAACTGCTAGGTTGGCAGGAGCTGGAACTAGAGACGGGAGCTCACTCCGTCA
>NW_015176149.1:41210-43579 GCF_001447785.1 Gekko japonicus | reverse complement strand
TTATTATTTATTATTATTTATTTATTATTACCGCTGGTCAAAATAGCCTAGTTTGCCCATCTCCCACATCTTCTGTTTATCCTTTGTGCGTGTGTGTGTATACCAAGTATCATGTTTAATATGGTCAAAGACCCATCAAAATCACCACCAAAGCCATAAAACAGACAGGGTATACAATTCAGCCAAGCACCCCTTATAAAATCTTAAACATAAAATTAAACTAGGCATTTCCATCGAAAAATTGTTGGCAATATCTTATGGCCTTACGTGTATATATCTATACCTGCCTAGTGAGGAGAACACTTCATGCATTTGACGAAGTGGGTTTGGACTCACAAAACAGAAGACATCGGACATTCTTAAGGTGCCACAAGTTTGTTATTCACAGATCCCCCGTGTATGTGTGCGGGCACTTCCTGCCACAACTGAGACATCAGAAAACCCCAGAAACAAAACTAACGGGCAGCGCTTCGAAGGCGCAAGCACGCAACACCAGGAATGCACGTGGAACCCAGTGAGTTTGTCGAGCTATTTTATTTCTGTACAAGTCTCCCTTCTGAACGACAGGAGTCTCTCCCCGATCCTTGCTTACACAGTAAACAAGCCGTTCAAATCAAACTGGAAAAGCCCACGGAGACGGGCCTCCTCTCCTCTCCCAAACCCTGGACACCTTGCATGACCCTCTCTGTTCACCCCGAGGGGGAGGTCCTCTCTAGCTCCTCCAGCTACGCTGAAAGTGGAGGGGAAACTTGGAAGAGTGGGGCCAAAAGGTGGCTCTCCCCTTGAAGCCACTGAAGGTACCCTGAGGGGGGGTTTCATAGGGAAAGGACACAGGAGGGGACGGGGGCTTTTAATTTACAGGGAAAACACCAGGAGGGAGTGGTGGTACCCTAAAAGATGGCCAAGAACAAGCCGGACCAAGGTTGCCTCTCTGAACAACCTGGGGAGGGGGAGCAGGCGTCGGCTCAGGTTGTCCCCCAGGGACCATTTTTGTGTCCCTGCCCACTCTGGAAAAGATGGAGGGATTTTTTTGCGGTCGCCTCAGGAAGCGGAAACGAGTCGCACGGCGTGCTCACTGAGGTGACGGAGGGGGTCACTTTGCCTCCTTTGTTTCCTGAGTGGAACTCTGTGTCGTCAGCAGCTTCGCTAACAGGGTGGTGGTGGGGAAATTGTTCGCCATTGTGGATCGCTCCCCCCCACTCCCGCCCCCAACCCCTGCTTAGTGAAATGCGGCCATGAGGGAAATGACCACACCTGTTGAACTACCGCCTGTCACAAAAGGGTTTGAGGGCCTCTGTGGGGTTTAGGCCTGTCAGGTGACAGCCTGGACAGGCGGCAAAAGGTTCCGCCGCTTGTGCGCGAAGGGAATCGCTGAGACGAAAAGGGGAGATAAGGCAACTGACGTTCGTCAGCTGACTGGAAGCTGGCTTGGTTCCTTCACCTCTGCCCGGGACGTGGAGATGGTGGCAGAAGTCACTACGCCTCCCCCGCCCCCAGCTTGGAGCGGGGCCTTGTTACCTCAGAGAGCCACGCACAAAGCCAGTGCCAGGGAACATGGCGCTGGGAATGTGGTGACCCCTTGGCCTGGCTTCCGAATGGGTCTGACCCCGTCCCACGACGGCAGTGAGGAACGCCTGTCTGTAGGGGAAGCGGGAAAAGCATTTGCCATGGTTGTGCTTAGCCCTCCTTCTGAGCGCATTTTTGCTCATTTCGAAGACACGTTCCCTCAGAGGGTTTAAGGCACTGTTGTGAAAGGAGGCAGTTAAAACAAATCCATCCAATCCCCCCCCCCCCCCCCGCCAATGTTCACTTCATCAGAGTCCCTCGATTCCAGTCAGAAGTGGTCATCTTTAAGGACAAAGTTCGCTGAAAAACAAAATCAAACTAGTAAGCGTCCCTTAGAACGTAAGGGGGTATATGAGAACGGTCGTTCCGGATCTTCGGCTCCAGTTAGAAGTCAAGCTTGGCGCCCCCTCGGGCGGGTTCATGATGGAGCTACAAAGCTGCCCTTGAAGCTGCTCTCTGGGAAACGCACGCCAGTCCAGCAGGGGAAGACGGCCAAAGCCGTGAACATGTCCTCCGGTTCCCCCGGTACGCACGCAGCCATCTGGGCAGAAATCCTGATCCGGAATCAGTAGTGCAATTTTTCCTCAGTTTCTATGCTGCAGAGTTTAGCGGGCTTCTCCAAGTGGCGCCGCTGGACGCAGAGAAGAAAAGATGTCCGTCCAAAGTCAGGGAGATGGCGACTCCCGTTTTCCCGGAAGCGCCACTCCAAATCCGTCTCGATAGGCCAGGCAAGGGGGCAGTGTTTGTAAGAGAAGGGGTTGTGCAGATAAAATGGGACAGACAGGTTCCTGCCCCGGAAGAGC
>NW_015176149.1:40009-41185 GCF_001447785.1 Gekko japonicus | reverse complement strand
ACAAACAAAAAGAGAGAAGAGTTAAAAAGGAGAGCGCACGCGCAAAAGAAGAAAGCGACAGAGAATGAGAGAGAGAAAGAAAAAACAATGCAAAGCGCCTCCCCCCCCCCCAGCAGTAGGAGATTTTGGGACTGTGGTTCCGTCCCCGGCGTCTGCGAGGCCACACTGCTGGACGGAGCGACTCTTCGGCCTCAGCCCCCTAAGCAGGAGGAGAAAGGCCTTCCCGTAAAAAGTCGGCATCATAAGTCAACGCTTTATTAGGACTCTCTCCCTCTTTTTTTTTCCCCGGTTTTTGTTTTTTGTGGGTTTTTTTAAGAAAAAAAGAAAGAAGGAAAAAAAAAACCCAGCTTAGAAAAATCCCTCGAGAATCACCATGGTCCTGGGTGTCTCCTTTAAAGAGCTGGTGCCCGGCTCCCTTCCCTCCTCCGGGACGGGGTGGAGGGCGTGCAGAAGCTACATGCGCGAAGACGGGCTGGCCAACTCGTAGAAAAGTAGGTAGGCATCGCTGCTCCGGACGTGGCTGGACGAGAGCGGCGTGACACTGCCGGGAGAAGGAAAAAGGAAGAGGGAAGGGGGTTAGGGGTCCGTTCTGGCAGTGACAGGAAGGCTGCTGCCCCCAGGTTGAGAAAATCCTGGAGATTTGGGGAGAGGGGAGTCTGGGGAGGGCAGAGTTTGGGAAAGGGAGGGATGCACGACATCTGGCCAGGGCCTCCTTGCTTCTGTATCCTAGACATCTATTTCAGGACTGTCTACTCTGTGTGCAGTGGCTCTCCAGGATCCTTAAGCCGGAGATGCTAGGGATGAAATCGCGAGACCTTCTGCATAACAAACAGGTGCTCTACCCATGGGCTATAGAAGAAGAAGGAGAAGAGATTGGATTTTCACCCCGCCCTTCACAAGAACATAAGAGATGCCAATGCTGGATCAGGCCAAAGGCCCCTCCAGTCCAACACTCTGTATCACACAGTGGCCAGAAATACCAGGTGCCATCAGGAGGTCCAGCAGTGGGGCCAGGACATTAGAAGCCCTCCCTCTGTTGACCCCCCCAAGCACCAAGATGACAGAGCATCACTTGCCCCAGAGTCCCTATCTATACCTTGTGGGTAATATCCACTGATGGACCTCTGCTCCATATGCTTATCTAATTCCCCTTTGAAGCCGTCCATGCTTGTAGCC
>NW_015176149.1:33344-39068 GCF_001447785.1 Gekko japonicus | reverse complement strand
AAATGAGTCCCCTGTCAATACACAATTGTAAATCAGAACAAGGAACCCTTCAACAGGTGTAATGTTGCACGTTTGCAGCAATCCTTGTGTTTTTCAGAACTATGGCTTGCCCAAGGTCATTTAGCAGCTGCAAGTGGAGGAGGAGTGTGAAATCAAACCTGGTTCTCCCAGATCAGAATCCGTGCACTTAACGACTACACCAAACTGTACGCATAAGAACCTGAGCGGACTTGCTGAATTAGATTCAATCCCCGTCTGTTATGTCCGCTGACTGCCACCAGGCGCCAGCGACTCATACCAGAGCTTAGTTCTCAGAGACAATAGGGACTGGGCTCCTGAAACCTCTAGTGGTCACCAATAGGGACGTTGATGGGAAGATTAAACCCTCAAATAGGACCTGTGGGTGGGCCAAGGGGACTGTATATAGTTGGCCGACTGGCCGGTATTTTTCGTTGTTATGTTGTGTACGAGTAAACATGTGCTGACTATCACTCTGTTTCCTGATTATTCAATGCGTCGAACCCACTACACAACACCATCTAAGTCCACCATCCTGGGTTTTTCCCACAGTGGCCAACCGGATGCCCCTCCGAAGGCCTAAACAGCAGGGCACAGAAGCAAAGGCCTTCTCTTCCTGTTGCTTCCCTCCCTGTCGCTGGGTGGGCAGTGGCTCAGTGGCAGAGCACATGCCGAAGGTCCCAGGTTCACTCCCCGGCATCCCCAGCTTGAAAGGATCTAGCAGTAGGTGATGTGAAAGACCTTTCTCTGCCTGAGACCCTAAGAGGCACTGCCAGTCTGAGTAGACAACACTGACTTTGAAGAAGAAGAAGAAGAGATTGGATTTATACCCCGCCCTTCACTCAGAGTCTCAGTGGTTTAAAATCTCCTTCCTTTCCTCTCCTCCCTGTGAGGTCGGTAGGGCTGAGAGAGCTCTTTTGAGGACCGGTCTTGAGAGAACAGCTCTGAGAGAACTTGTGACTGATCCAAGGTCACCCATCAGCTGCATGTGGAGGCGCGGGGGGGTCAAAGTGGGTTCTCCCAGATTAGAGTCTGCCGCTCTTAACCACCACACCAAACTGATTCAGGTCTGATTCAGTATAAGGCATCTTCCGACGTTTATGTAGTCAGGCTACTGCCTCTGAACGTGGAGGTTCAATTTAGTCCGGCACACCTAATGGTCACTGAGAGGCCTATCCTTTGTGAATTTGTCTACTCCCCTTTTTAAAGCTGCCGTGGCCACCCCACCCCGTGGCGGCAAACTGCGCCAGTGAATTGCTCTTGGCGTAAAGGAGTCCCTCCTCCGAGACCAGCTTTACCGGGAGTCGTTGAAAGCGTGCCATTCCCCAGACAAGGGGTTCTTGCAGTAGGCGGTGTAGTGGCCCCCCATCGTGGTCCCGCTGTGGTTGGAGACGGCGTACAAGTTGTAAATTGCATGATCTGCAAAGGGGGGGGGCGTAAGAATAAATCAAATACACGTCACTAAAAGAGATCTGAGCAGACTGTCTTTCTCCTGCCCTTCAACTCCATAAGAGCCCTGCTGGTTTGACCAAAGGTCCATCTTGGCCAGCGGCCTTATTCCCACAGTGGCCAACTATGATTCTATCTTTAATAAGTGGTTGGACAAACCCTTGTCAGGGATGCTCTTGGCTGATCCTGCATTGAGCAGGGGGTTGGATTAGATGGCCTCTACGGCTCTTTCCATCTCTGTGATTCTGTAGTTTGACTAATAATGTTTTATTCATATTTTCTGTATGTCCCAGAGAGGGGATGTGTGGTGGTGGAAGGTGCGATCGAGTGGCAGCCAACTTATGGTGACCCTGTAGGGTTTTCAAGGGAAGAGCTGAACAGCAGAGGTTTGCCACTGCCTGCCTCTGCCTCTGCGTAGCAAACCCAGACTTCTTTGGTGGTCTCCCATCCCAAGTACTTAGCAGTCAAGATCTAATGAGCTCTTGACAGAAACGGCTCTTTTTCAAGAACAGCTCTTATCAGAACTACGGCTTGCCCAAGGTCATCCAGCCAGGGGCAAGTGGAGGAGTGGGGAATCAGACCCGGTTCTCCCAGATTACACCAAAGAAAGTTTTTATTGTAAGTAAAGAAAGAGGTTGTTAGCCTGAAGCCAGAGGCCAGCAGCAGCCGCCACACAATAGCCCAGCAGCAACACCAGTCTTACAAGGGTGCACATGCATTTGCAAATGCATGGCTGTGATTGGCTGTGGGGACCCCTCTCCACCTCCACCTCCCTCCCTGATTCCAGGGAAGACCAGGAGAAGGCAGGAAAAGGCTGCTTTAGATCGGCTCTGGACTCTTCTTTCTTTATGCTTCCACCACCCACATATTTTTATTCAATGCCCCCCAATTGCACCCAAGGCTCCTACCGCCCACTTGGATCGTTCCAGCGCCCCCCAGGGGGCAGTATTGCCCACTTTGGGAACCAGAGGACTATACGGACTAATAATGATCTTTGAAGGAGGAAACATTGTAGTTTATGCCTTGTCTATTGTTATATTCAGGGGTCATTTCCTGCAGGAGCGCACAGGAGCGGATCTCCGGCAGTAAAGAGCCCAGGGGACAGGCACATGCAACAAGCCCCACCCCCTGCTCCCAGCAGCCCCAGGCCATGAGGAGCAAGAAGCCTCCTTCCTTCCTTTCCCTTTCCATCCTTATTTCCTTCTCTCCCTCTTTCTTTCCCTCTTTTCCTCCTTCTTTCCTTCTCTTTCTTTCTCTCCTTCCTTCCTTCCTTTCTGCACAGATCTGTGCATTCCCTCCCCCCAGCTAGCAATCCAAAACAGTCCAGTGGCACCTTTAAGGCCAAGGTTTATTCAGGTACAAGCTCTCCCTCCTCTGCGAGGACAAATCTGCGCGTCCCCCCCCCATAACTAGCCTGAGCAGTGGGTGTTGCCTTCTGACACACTTCCAGTGATGTCAGGGGGTATGGCATATGCAAATAAGTTATGCTAATGAGTTATGCTAATGAGCCCGTGCACCTCTTTTTCTACGGAATGACCCCTGGTTATATTCATAGTTATAGTATGCACTTATTTTGATGCTGTGACACCGCCGACTTTAAAATTGTGAAATAAGAGATTATAATTGTTAAAGAGAGTTTATATATCTTGGCCATTAGTGATGGTGTTTTTCCTGGTGGAATTTGCATTTTCAATATCTTTGCAACGCTGGCTTCCCCGGCCGTTTGGATTTAAATTCCGACCCTCGTCAGAAACACTCACTGCAGCTTTGGGAAGCGAACTCCCTCAGGTCTAGGTCCTTGAGTGGGAAGTTGACAAAGGTGGTGAGCTTGCTGGATCGCATCCTGGCTTCGGAAAAACGCTTCAGGTCTGAGACAGAAAGCTAAGGAAGAAGAGAGACTACGAGGGCGGGTTTACAGGGTGAGAAAGAGGAGTTTGGACGCTCGTCTGACTTCTTCCTTTCTGCGGAAGCAGAGCTCTGCTCCTATTTCTGCTCTGGGGAAAACACTCTCATTGCTCTGTGGAAACGGGCTGGCCGACCAGCTCTAGACTGATGCACAGCCGTGCCTTGAATCAAAACGCTAAGAAAAGCTGACCCGTATAAATGATTCACGCCAAGCCGATTTGCTTCTTTTGAACAACTTACTCTGCTAAGATATGGGCAAGAGCTCCCCACGTGCCACCCCACTCCCAGACTCTGACGCTTGAGGTTTCAATAGGCGTTGCTCACATACTTCGAAGCCTCCTTGATTCCGTGTGGACTAGAAACTTGCTAGCTAATATAAAACCAATACATTCAAAATAAAAGGCAATTTGGCAATATCCATTTCTGTGCTTCCGTGGTGCTACGGTGGAACACCAGAGCGCACGCTGCCCTGCCTGTTACTTTCTCATGGGCTTCAGAACAAGGCCAGAGGGTGGGCAAAAGGATACGCAGCACCAGGATCTTCGGGAACCGCTGGACGCTGAACTTCTTCGTGCACTTCGTTCTGGCTTTGCAGCGGCAGCAGGTCTGGAGAGAGAAGGATCTTCGGGAACCGCTGGACGCTGAACTTCTTCGTGCACTTCGTTCTGGCTTTGCAGCGGCAGCAGGTCTGGAGAGAGAAACGGGGTCACGGTCAGGGGGAAGATAACCACGTGAGTACTGGCGGGGTGAGGAGACACATAAGAACATAAGAACATAAGAGACGCCAATGTTGGATCAGGCCAAAGGCTCATCCAGTCCAACACTCTGTGTCACACAGTGGCCAGAAATACCAGTGCCATCAGGAGGTCCACCAGTGGGGCCAGGACATTTGAAGCCCTCCCACTGTTGACCCCCCCCCCCAAGCACCAAGAAGACAGAGCATCACTTGCCCCCCCCTTCACTAGTTCCGTGCCACCACCTGGTCACACACATACACACAAAGCTGCCTTAGACTGAATCAGATCACTGGTCCATCAGAGTCAGGAGTGCCGACTCAGACTGGCAGCGGCTCTCTAGGGTCTCAAGTGGAGGGGTTGTGGCTCAGTGGCAGAAGCAACACGAAGGCCCCAAGTTCAATCCCTGGCATCTCCAGTTGAAAGATCTGGTGGTAGGCGATGTGAAAGACCCCAGCCTGAGACCCTGGAGAGCGGCTGCCAGGCCAGGCCTGTAGCCACGGTGGGGCATCTTGGGGCTAGGCCCCCTGGCTTGCTAGCAAGGCCCTACAACTTCCCATCCAGCCCAGCCCCCCAACCAGCAGGTGCAGGGGAGAGAGCCAGGTATTCCTTCAATTCAATCAGCCAGTTCCCCCTAAGAAATTTAAATAATAATAATATACTTTATTGTCATTGTACATAGTACAACGAAATTGAAGATGCCATCATTTCGGTGATCTACAACAATATTCATATACACTCACACACCATTCACAACTGTCCGATAACTCCCTTATGGTTCACACAAGAACATAAGAACATAAGAGATGCCAATGTTGGATCAGGCCAAAGGCCCATCCAGTCCAACACTCTGTATCACACAGTGGCCAGAAATACCAGTGCCATCAGGAGGTCCACCAGTGGCAACTTAAACCACCAATGGCAACTTAACTACCACTGGTCCACCAGTGGCAACTTAAACCACATAGCAACTTAAACCACCAATGTCACCCAAATTCCAATTTCATACTGCATTTAAGGCAATAATAGCTCTCAAATAAAAACTAATTTTTAATCTATTTGTCCTTGCTTTAATTGTCCTATATCTTCTGCCCGAAGGCAGCAGTTCAAACAGGGAACGTTCAGGATGTGACAGATCCTGCAAGATGTTCTTTGCTTTTTTCAAACATCGAGAACTATACAATTCCTCCAGGAATGGGAGAGGGCAGCCAATGATCTTCTGGGCTGGAATAACAACTCTCTGGAGTGCTTTCCTCTCCACAGCCGTACAACTGGCAAACCAGGCACAAACAGAATATGTTAAACTGCTCTCTATTGAGCAGCGATAGAAGGACGTCAATATCCAGGACCCCCTGACTTTAAAAATCCTGGCTATGGGCCTGTGCCAGTCTGAGTAGACAGCACTGACTTTGATGGACCAAGGGTCTGAGTCAGTAAAAGGTAGTGGTCATGTGTTCATGTGTGCCTTTCACATCACCTTCCACTCGATCCTGTTAGCTGGAAATGCTGGGGATTGAACCCAGGACCTTCTGCACACAAAGCGGAGGCTCTTCCTCTTGAGCCACGGCCCCGCTTCCTGCTGTCTCAAGGACCACTGACTGCCTTATGCTGCTCTTTG
>NW_015176149.1:30233-32919 GCF_001447785.1 Gekko japonicus | reverse complement strand
GAGAGAGAGAGAGAGAGAGAGAGAGATGAAATGTGTGCTTTAGGACCACTGCATGGGCCGGGAAGGCTAAGGGCTGCTTCCCAAAGAAAACATTTATTCAAGGATTGTAGGATTTCTCTAAACAGAATTGGAAAATATGTTCTCTAAACAGGAACATATTATTTTGGCCTTCGGTGAGTTAGAAAGTTGGCCAGAGGTCTTACCCCACACACAAAAACACAAATCTACAATCTAGGCTATTTCCATAGGGTTGCTGACTCGGAGTTGGGAAATTACTGGAGATTTGGGGGTGGAGCCTGGTTTGGGGCATAATAATAATAATAATAATAATAATAGTAATAATAATAATATATCTATTGTCATTGTACATAGTACAACGAAATTAAAGATGTAATCATTTTGTTGATCTACAACAATATTCATATATACTCACACATCATTCACAACTGTCCCATAACTCCCTTAAGGTTCAGATAACAACTTAAAACCACCAATGTCACCCAAATTCCAATTTCATACTGCATTTAAGGCAATAATAGCTCTCAAATAAAAACTAATTTTTAATCTATTTGTCCTTGCTTTAATTGTCCTATATCTTCTGCCCGAAGGCAGCAGTTCAAACAGGGAACGTTCAGGATGTGACAGATCCTGCAAGATGTTCTTTGCTTTTTTCAAACATCGAGAACTATACAATTCCTCCAGGAATGGGAGAGGGCAGCCAATGATCTTCTGGGCTGGAATAACAACTCTCTGGAGTGCTTTCCTCTCCACAGCCGTACAACTGGCAAACCAGGCACAAACAGAATATGTTAAACTGCTCTCTATTGAGCAGCGATAGAAGGACGTCAATATCCAGGACCCCCTGACTTTAAAAATCCTGGCTATGGGCCTGTGCCAGTCTGAGTAGACAGCACTGACTTTGATGGACCAAGGGTCTGAGTCAGTAAAAGGTAGTGGTCATGTGTTCATGTGTGCCTTTCACATCACCTTCCACTCGATCCTGTTAGCTGGAAATGCTGGGGATTGAACCCAGGACCTTCTGCACACAAAGCGGAGGCTCTTCCTCTTGAGCCACGGCCCCGCTTCCTGCTGTCTCAAGGACCACTGACTGCCTTATGCTGCTCTTTGCAGGGGACACGGTGTCCCCCCCCCGCTGCCACCCCACCTTGCTACACCGCACCTGCTTATATGCAGACAAGACACATGTCCATCACGACTGGCACTGAAAGAGGAGAGCGGGCCAGTTAGAGCTTAAAATAAGGGACTGAGCTTCTAGCTGAGGAACGAGGAGCTGGAGCAGCAAGCCCACTCAGGGGAAAGGAATCACATTCTTGCAGTGGAAGTGAGACATGTGAGGCAGGGCAGGGCAAGTCTCCATCTCAGTTCACAGGGTCGTAGTGAGGATAAAACAGAGAAGGGAGACCCAGGCTCATCAGGCGGGACTGTGGCTCAGATGCAGAACAAGGAGGAGGAGGAGATTGGATCTATACCCCACCCTTCACTCGGAGTCTCAGAGTGGCTTACAATCTCCTTTCCCCTCCTCTCCCCAGAACAGACACCCTGTGAGGCAGGTGGGGCTGAGAGAGCTCTTTCGAGGACTGCCCTGGAGAGAACAGCTCTGAAAGAACTTGTGACTGACCCAAGGTCACAGCTGCTGGTTCTCCCTGATTAGAGTCCGCGCTCTTAACCACTACACCAAAACACCTGCTTGGCATGCAGAAGGCCCCAGGTTCAATCCCTGTTATCTCACATACAAACACATGAAGCTGCCTTATAGGTCGTACATGTTAGGGAAGGCGGCATACCAAAACACAGTCTGCTCAGTTCATCAATACACACTGTGGCCCTTTCCTCCTCCCGCCGTCTGGACTTTCATCTTCTAGGGTTACCAACTCCAGGATGGGAAATTCCTGGAGATCTTGGGGGTGGGGCCTGGGAAGGGGGTGGGTGGGACCTCAACGGGATATAAGGCCATAGTCCATCCTCCAAAGCAGCCATTTTCTCTGGGGGAACTGATCTCTGGAGATCAGGTGTCGTTCCAGGAGATCTCCAGGCCCCACCTGGGTTTGGCAACCCTATCTCAGAGTATTCCTTACGGGCTTTTCATCTCCGTCCAGCACGTCCTCCTTGGTGAAGAGCCGCATGCAGTCAATCAAGTTCACCTCCCCGTAGCTCTTCTGCGAAACAAGAAAGCCGGGCTTAGAGAGGTGCTGAGTGGGAGATCTGGGGGTGAGAAGCGCAGGGACTCAGAAGGCACAAAAGACTAGTCCTAGAGTCAGAAAGGGGCTTCCAAGACCACCTAGTCCAACCCCCTGTTCAATGCAGGAAACCCAAAACTCAAGCATTCCTGAAAGACATCTGTGAAGGTTCAACTGAAAGGTCTCCGGAGAGGGAGATAGCTTACCCACCCCTGGGGAGTTGGTTCCCCCACTGAACCACTCTTATGATTAGAAAGTTCCTCCTACTGGTCACCTGGAAGCTACCCTCCGGTAACTTAAGCCCAAAAGATCTTGCAACAGAGAACTAGCCTTTGCCCTCTTCCACCTGACAGCCCTTCAAAAGCACTGGAAGAACGTGGCCATGTCTCGTTCCTCCTCTTCTCCAGGCTAAACATCACCCAGTCCTTCAAACTTTTCTCATAGGACTTATTGTTCAACATCCCTCTTCCACCCATCTTAAATTGCTC
>NW_015176149.1:23956-29757 GCF_001447785.1 Gekko japonicus | reverse complement strand
GGTCGCCACAGCAAATTGACACTGAGTGTCCAAGGCCGGGGCACCCGCCCAGAGCCTCTTTCTAGAGGCCGTTGTATTTATTTCCACAACGGGCCTTTCCCCTAGTTTAACAATAATAAAGTGCTCAATGATGTTACCAATTTAGTCAAATCAAGATGGTGACCTATAGATGTACCCAAAAAGCCCGCTTCAACGACACCGATCCATTGCAGTACTGTAGCGAGATCTTTATACGGGGCCAACCCATCACCCCGTCGTTACTACAAGATAGTTGGTGGTGGTGGCAGTGGTGGCTCCTAATTAAGAGCCTGGCGGAAGAGCTCCGTCTTGCAGGCCCTGCAGAACTGTGAGAGCTCCCGCAGGGCCCTGATCTCCTCTGGGAGCTCGTTCCACCAGGTAGGAGCCGCCACTGAAAAGGCCTTGGCCCTGGTTGCCACAAGCCTGGCCTCCCTGGGACCTGGGATCACTAAGCGATGTTGGCCCCCCAACCGTAGTGCTCTCGTGGGTATGTATTATCAACAACAACAACAACAACAACAACAATAATAATATCGCCCTATCCACACTTGCACCAGGTTCTGGGTGATGTACGGTATGACATAAGTCTTAGGAACAGTACTACAACATGACATTAAGTCTTAGAAACAATATAAAACCATCAAATCTCATAAGATTAATAAAATTAAAACCAATTTTAAACAAATTCAAATTCAAGATGGTGTCACTAGGATCTATACAATTGAAAAACTGTAGTTCTGAAAGATCTTTGGTCACTTCCGAAGTTTATTTATTTTATTTATTTATTTTTGTATTTATACCCCACCCTCCCCTCGAATGGGCTCAGGGCGGCTTACAAGAGGGCAAAATATGCCCATACTTAAAAACAGGGTAAAAACAATAAAACCAACTATTACAAATAAAGTGCTCAAATTTAAACAAGATGGTCATTCATTAGAGGTAGGTGGTTTTTCATGGAGGTAGGTAGGGTCAAGTAGATGTTAAACAGTAGATGTTAAACTTTTTGGTTTGTTGGAACCATGTTGGAAAACCGTTGCTGTCCCTAACCAAAAGCCTGGTGGAACATCTCCGTCTTACAGGCCCTGTGGAACTGCATAAGGTCCTGCAGGGCTCTGACAGTATCAGGCAAAGAGTTCCACCAGGTCGGAGCCAGGACCGAAAAGGCCCTGAGCAGGAACAGACAGACCTCTTTGGGGCTAGGGATCACCAGTAAGTTGTTATCTGCGGAGTGTAATGCTCTCCTGGGGGACCAATGTTCCCTCTAAGCTGTGGAGTCTTGTGAGCAAAAATTCTACTTTGTGAACTACTGGCATTCAAGCTGTGAGCGAGCAATCTGACTACTGCGTAAGTTAGTCTGCTCTGGAGCCCTCCTCCCAGAGCTTAGACAAAAACATGTGAGCTGGAGGCTAAAAAACTCTGAGCTAGCTCACACTCACTCAGCTTAGAGGGAACACTGCTGGCGACATAATGGAGGAGACGGTCCCGCAGTTACCAACCCCCTTTTCCCGTAAGCAGCAGCAACAACCGAGCCTCGGACCTACACCAGGGATGGTCACTGGCAGCCCTCAGGCCGACTCCATCCCAGAAAGCAATTATAGCTGGGTGCTGGTGGGCCTACCAACTTATCTTTCTCCCCATATCAAATAATGGCAACCCTCTACTCTGGGGTCATTTCGTAGAAAAAGAGGTGCAGGAGCTCATTAGCATAACTCATTAGCATAACTTATTTGCATATGCCACACCCCCTGACATCACTGGAAGTGTGTCAGAAGGCCACACCCACCACTCAGGCTCCACTGGACTGTTTTGGACGGCTAGCTATTGGGGGGGGGGAACGTGCAGATCTGTCCTCGCAGAGGAGAGAGAGCTTGTACCTGAATAAAACTTGGTCTTAAAGGTGCCACTGGACTGTTTTGGACCAGGGCCCCGGGGGGGGGGGCTCTGCAACTCACCTGGCTGCTTCTTGCTCTGACTGAGGGCTGCTGGGAGCAGGGGGTGGGGCTTGTTGCATGTGCCCGCCCCCTAGGCTCTTTACTGCTGGAGCTCCGCTCCTGTGCGCTCCTGCAGGAAATAGCCCCTGCCTCTACTGATCCGTCGCTTTCTGTACATTCGAGTTCGGTAGCACCGTAGAAACCAACAAGGGGTGTCAACTTCTGAGAGTCAAAGCTTCCTGATACCCCAAAGCTTGTACCCCTCCTGATCCTGTTGGTCTCTAAGGCGCTCCTGAACTCCAATCTAGCTGTTCTACTGCAGGCCAAGATGGCTCCCCTCTGAAACATCGGTCCACGTCTCTCGAGTTCCATTTTGAACCTGAGACTCATCTCCAAAGGCATCTGGCTTCTAAAGGCTGCAGCGACGTCCTCGACTGGTTTAATGACTCAGAAGCGGCCCCTTCTCTGCGCATGGCCCCTCCCGGGAAGGAACCCTTCAAAGACCTCTTAACTCCTTCAGGTACCTCCCTGTCTTGGCCTCTGAAACTCAAGGCCCCCTCAAACTGGTCTGTGACACCTACACTCAGCCTGAGATGAGCGCATCAAGAGCTTATTGCCCACAAAGTGTCCGTCTTCTGCCTGCATTTGCCAGTAACCACATCAGAGGTCTGTTGTGCAAAAGAGCATTTAACTCGTGCCCTCGGAGTTCCATTGAAAGTGGAGCTCTTGTCTTACAAACGTAAGAACATAACATAAGAACACAAGAGAAGCCAATGTTGGATCAGGCCAATGGCCTATCTAGTCCAACGCTCTGTTACGCAGTGGCCAAAAATACCAGTTTGCCATCAGGAGGTCCACCAGTGGGGACCTCCATAGTGAACACTATGGTTCACATCCTGTCTTGATCAGAGCACCGACAATACACCAATGCAGAGCTTAAATTACTGCACGGTTCCCGATCTCCTCTGCTTAAGATCTTCCTGATGCCAATAACCCCTTATCTATACCTGGGGGGTGATTCCTGACTCCAAGTATGTGGTGGGTCTCCAGGGACATACCCTATTGCCCCCCCCCACCGCCAACCATCCAAAACCACCTTCCTATTGTTGCCGTGCCTTCCTGGTGGGCACTCACCCCCGATCCGGCTGTCTTCTCTGTCCAGGTATTTCATCCACATTTGCCTCCCTTTTTCATCATCGCTGCAAGAAACAGAGAAGTCGGAAGAAGATCAGAAGCTGAACCCCTCAGCCCTTTCCAGGACCGTCGGGCATGCCTGATTCTTATTTCTCAGCCTAACTGATTTCTATCTCCCCTCCCTCTTGGATGGCTGCTGAAGACGCTGACAAAATCAATATGCTGTTCTACAATAAAACTTAGCAGCAGAGAACAACAGCTCTTTAAGTTCTAATCTGCACTGTTTACCTGAAAGGAAGACTGTGGCTGATTTCGCACTAGAGCTGCCTCGATGTTGCACCGCCGTTTGCCCCGATACTATTGGTCTATTTCACACCCAAAGCTGCGGGGCTGCATTTTGACTCGTGGCTTCACCCGATTTCCCCCGCCATTTCGTGATCCCGTTTTGAGGATCACGAAACTGCGGAGGAAATCAGGCGAAGCCGTGGGTCAAATGCAGCCCCACGGCTTCGGGTGTGAAATTGACCAATAGTATCAGGGCAAACGGCGGCGCAACATCAAGGCAGCTCTAATGCGAAATCAGCCTAGATTTCTCCCCAGAAGTGCCATCAAGAAAAAAAGGGGATTGTCTCAAATTCATGTACAAGTTACAGGTATGTATGGCAATAAAAAAAACCTTTGGGTATAACATGGGGGGGGGGGTTTCTTCCCTTCTGTTCCTTGCTACAGAGGTAGATGCTCTTGCAGCATGTCTACACTATTGATTTATATTGGTTTTTATGACTTTAACTGTCACGGTTCCCTCCCCCCGCCAAGAAACCTGGGAACTGGAATTTGGCACAGTCCTAAGAATTCTTGGTTAGAAGGCCTTCTTCTATCTCCCACAAAACTACAATTCCCAAGATTCCTTGGGAAGAATGTCAAGCAAATTTAAGTCTGTGGTGCGGCTCTCCTTGAACCTGTCTCCTTGCAAGAAAGATGAGCATCTTATTCAACATGAGAACCACTCTACCAGACATGATAGGACACAGGGGTTACAAATACAAACATTCTCAGCAAAGAGTGCAATGGAGCAGAATCATATAAGTCCAAACTATACCATAGAATGTGGATCAATAAACCCACAAAACGGATGTAGGGGACAGACAGGGGCAATTTCTCTACAAACCTGAAGGAAATTCCAGGTTTGCAGGAAAATGCGAAATCTTTAAAAAAGAGAAAAAAAAGGCACAACCGGACCACTGTCAACTGGCCTTGATAAGGCCAGCAGATGGCAGGCACCGCACAACCCAGCCAGAAGTTTCCCGGGAGAGGCTGCAAGGGGGAGGGAAGGAGGGAAAACTAAAGATGGAGGAAGCAAATAAAGGTAGGTTGGCTGGTGGGTGGGAAGGAGAGAGGGAAGCAGGCAAAGGGGAGAGGCTACGGGGGCTGCCAGGGAAGGGAAACAGGAAATAGTGGGGGAGAGGATGGAGGAGAAAACGAGATGCCCTCCCGCCGCAAGTCCTTGTGGGTGCCCTGCTTGCCAGGACCTAATCCAACGCCTTTCCCCTTGGCCTGCTCTTCCCTGGTTTGCCACATTCCACCACAACTCACGGGAGATGGTCCAGATTGTCGCTGCTGGCCTTGGGGCGCACCAAGACCCGGTTCACTTCGCTGTGGAGCCCGTCGAGGAGGAACCGCAAGAATTCCTGAGCATCTTGCTGGCTGCAAAGAGAGAAAAGGCCGGTGTTATTATCCCTATCTCTCCTGAGAGCAAATCAGGTTCCACCAATGGGTTCAGGGGGCTCTATGCTGTAAGGCAGCCAATAATGTGCATGAGGATCCAGCGCCTCTCTGCAACTCTTATAGTAGCCACCCATTTGCCACCACTCCAGGACCAAACGTGCTTGACGTAACAGCCACACAGAATAAACATCAGAAACACACCTTTTTATTGAAAAAATATGCAAATTTGCTTTTTATTAACATTCAATTAGACTGTGTGAAAGAGCCACATGCGGCTACCGAACTGCAGTTTGGCCACCCCTGCTCAAGGGCTACATTTTCTTGCGTCTTCCCTGCGTCCACGATGAGGCTTTTCAATCAAACACACGCGGCAAGTTCCATGCTCAGAGCTCAGTTCCCAGATGCATGGGAGCTTGATTTCGATCAGGATCACCGTGTACAAGGGGGATTGAAGCTTCCCCCCCCATTATATCACATATGAACGCATGAATTCATGAAAGCTGCCTTATACGGAACCAGACCATCGGTCCATCAAGGTCAGTATTGTCTACTCAGACTGGTGGTGGCTCCCTGGGGTCTCAGGTGGAGGTCTTTCACCTCACCTGCTCTCTGGTCCTTTCCACTGGACTGAACCCGGGACCTTCTGCATGTCAAGCAGATGCTCTACCGCTGAGTCGTGGGCCTTGCCCATTTTCCTGACCTACATAGCCCCAAGAAGCCACTATCTGCCCCACTGGAGAAGCTTACCACCAACTTGTGGAGTTAATAGAAGCACAGGGCAGTTTTAAGCTGTGCCGGGGAGGAAGAATTAACCCTCCTCTCCCCAATACCAATCAGGGCTGCTTGCAGTTGTAATTTAGCTTTAAAGTCCCTGGGAAGATCCAAACATGGAACACTAAGACATGGATTAACCCTTCAGCCCTGGTGTACACACACCTGGTGTGTGTGTGTGTGTGTGTGAGAAAGAGAGAGAGAGAGAGAGAGAGACAGAGA
>NW_015176149.1:22506-23717 GCF_001447785.1 Gekko japonicus | reverse complement strand
GGAGCTCCTGACTACACTACACCCACTGCTATAGGATATTAGGAATTATTACTGCTTCGATGTTGCACGGAGCACTCTGCACGCTGCTGACCCTCTCTCTCCATGTGTCTATCAGCACTTGGCAGTGGTGCAGATTCTCTGGTTAGCCTAAGTCTCACTTGGTAGCCAAACCCATAAAATGAACATTGAGCCAGAGTACCCGATGGGGGAGGACGGTGTTCCCAGCCCCTGTTTCCCTTAGGACTCAATCATACGAGTGGGATTTACCAGGAAAGTTCAGTGCCTTCCAGGCATTTCTTTCTTTTTGCTATTTTTCTACCCTCCGGGCTCTGAGACAGAAAAAAAACAAACAGTGTGCACCAACCAATGAGTGGGTTGGGCTGGGAGAAGAACATGAGACCTGGTGGGGAAGAGAAAAGATAAGCCACCCTCAGATTTGGCATGTGCCCCAGTGGGGGGAAACTACAGCAACATACAGACCATTTGTACATTTCTCCCAATGGGACAAATTTTGAACACCCATGAAGCTTGCCTTATACTGAATCAGACCACTGGTGTATCAGGGTGAGTATCGTGAAGTAGAGACATCACCCTGCCAACAAAAGTCCGCATGGTCAAAGCAATGGTATTCCCTGCAGTAATGTATGGCTGCGAGAGTTGGAAGGCCCAGCGCCGAAGAATAGATTCTTTTGAACTATGGTGCTGGAGAAGACTCTTGAGAGTCCCTTGGACTGCAAGGAGATCAAATCAGTCAATCCTAAAAGAAATCAACCCTGACTGTTCCCTGGAAGGCCACATAATGAAAATGAAGCTCAAATACTTTGGCCACCAAATGAGAAGGGAGCACTCACTGGAGAAGAAGACCCTGATGCTGGGAAAGATTGAAGGTCAAAGAAGACGGGGACGGCAAAGGATGAGATGGTTAGACAGTGTCATAGATGCAACGAACATGAAATTGAGCCAACTTCAGAGGATGGTGGAAGACAAGAAGGCCTGGCGGGATCTGGTCCATGGGGCCGTGAAGAGTCGGACTCGACTGTGCGACTGAACAACAACAACAATTGTCCACTCAGACTGGCAGCCGCTCTCCAGGGTCTCAGGCTAAGAAAGGTCTTTCACATCACCTCCTGCCTGGTGCTTTTAACTGGAGATGCTGGAGACTGAACCTGGGACCTTCTGCATGCCAAGCAGAGGCTCTAGCACTCAGCCAC
>NW_015176149.1:13463-22462 GCF_001447785.1 Gekko japonicus | reverse complement strand
CTGAGGTCTTTCGTGTTGCCTACTCCCTGGTTCCTCTTTAACTGGAGATGCCGGGGATTGAACCGGGGACCTTCTGCATGCCAAGCAGAGGCTCTTCCACTGAGCAACTGCCCCTCCCCAGAACACTTGAAGCTCCCTTATGCCAAATCAGGCCCCTGGTCCATCAGAGTCCATATTGTCCACTCAGACTGGCAGCCGCTCTCCAGGGTCTCAGGCTAAGAAAGGTCTTTCACATCACCTCCTGCCTGGTGCTTTTAACTGGAGATGCTGGAGACTGAACCTGGGACCTTCTGCATGCCAAGCAGAGGCTGTAGCACTCAGCCACGGCCCTTCTCCGGAACATAGGAAGCTGCCTTATACTGAATCAGACCACTGAGCGAGTATTGTTTGCTCAGACTGGCAGCTGCTCTCCAGGGTCTCAGGAAGACACAGGTCTTTTACATCACCTCCTGCCTGGTCTTCTTAACTGGAGATGCCTGGGATTGAACCTGGGAGCTTGTGCATGCCAAGCAGAGGCTCTGCCACTGAGCCACAGTTCCTCTCCTAAATACTGGCTAGGTGGGGCGTTTGAGATTAGGAAAATGGCATGGTGGGGAAGGTTAACCCCTCCCTATGACCTACAAGGGGAGCTGCGGTGGCTCAAGTGGTTAAGACACTGAACTGCAGGCTGTGAAAGATCAGTAGTTCAGCAGTTCAAGACCCGGGTGCCGCATGACCGAGTGAGCTCCCGTCTCTAGTTCCAGCTCCTGCCAATCTAGCAGTTCGAAAGCAAGAAATTGCAAGTAGATAAATAGGTACCACTTTGGTGGGAAGGTAACAGCATTCTGTGCGCCTTGGTGTTTAGTCATGCCGGCCACATGACCACGGAAACGTCTTCGGACAGCGCTGGCTCTTTGGCTTTGAAACGGAGTTGAGCACCGCAACCCTAGAGTCGGATTCGACTGGCTTTCGAGCAAGGGAACCTTTACCTTTACCTTTATGACCTACAAGGGGTCCTCATCCAAATTAAGGTCTCCCATAAGTGATACATACAAAGGGAAAACATGCTGGAGACCTGATTGGGGATTTTCCAAGCATCTGATCTTGTTTGATCGTTTACAGTGCAATCCTAAAAGGACTTTTCTGGCAGTAAACGCCACTGAATAGACCTGAGTAGCATTCTGAGTAGACCTGCTTAGAACTGCAGTCTTAGTCACTGTGGAGGAAGACGTCACAGGAACCCAAGGCACGGGTGCAGATTCCATAATGGCAAATGCCCCAATCACTCCCCCCTTCTCCTCAAAGTGAATTACAGCCATGTGGGGAGGGGAAAATGGACAGATGAGAAGATCACTTACTTGTAGCCCACAAAGCGAGGGGCATATCTCTGGATCTGGGTCTTGAATTCGGAAGGACTCACGGATTCGTTAGGAGAGGTCGTCCACAACATTTGGATGAGCTTGGCAAATTCTGCAGCGTGATGGGGAAGAAGGAAAGAATGGATTCTGGCAGGGTAGCTTTGTTAGGAGAGGCCAATCACGGGGACTCAAGGTGGATCCACCCACTGAGTTCATATAATCAACAGGTCAGGACATTCAATAAACAGTGCAATAGAATTAGGGTTGTAGAATCAATCAGAAATTTAAAAACAGAACTGAAGCGAGGCATAAGTATGAACACGACACATTAAATGATGCATAAATTGCATAGTAGGAATAAAGAAGAAGAAGAAGAAGAAGAAGAAGAAGAAGAAGAAGAAGAAGAAGAAGAAGAAGAAGAAGAGATTGGATTTATACCCCGCCCTTCACTACCCAAAGGAGCCTCAGAGCGGCTTACAAACTCCTTTCCCTTCCCCTCCCCACAACAGACACCCTTCTGACAGAAACTGCTCTTTTTCAAGGACAGCTCTGACAGAACTATGGCTTTGCCCAAGGTCATCCAGCAGGTGCAAGTGGAGGAGTGGGGAATCAAACCCAGTTCTCCCAGATTAGAGTCCGCGCACTTAACCACTACACCAAACTGGCTCAACAAACTAAGTTTGAGTCCAGTAACACCTTTAAAACCAACAGTTTAATTCTGGGTATAAGCTTTCATGTGAGTGCATCTGAAAGCTTCTACCCAGCATTAAACTTTGTTGGTCTTAAAGGTGCCGCTGGATTCAAACTTTGTTCTGTTGCTTCAGATCAACATGGCGACCCCCTGAATTTATATATAGAAATATATTTGACAAAAATGTGCATAACAGACCCAGAGTCTGTTCCAAACGACTTCTGTGGCCCATCAAGCCAAATGCAGGCAAAAGCTATGCATGGCAGTCCACAGAGCACTCAATACAAATCCTGCTCTGCTTTTTGCCAGGGATGAAAACCAGTGGAAGGGGGCCCAAAACTGCATTTGCCTAGTTGGTGGGGGGAGGCGGCATGTCAAATTGGAAAAGAATGGATTGACAATTCTCCTTTCCCCATCCAATATTCCTTCATCTCTTGTGACCTCATGTATTTATCTAGGGTGACCAGAGGCCTTCTTTTTAGAGAATATGTCCTCTTTTTTTGGTGTCTGTCTTCTTTTGGGCTCTTAAAAAAAAACTGATGAAAATGTCCTTTTTGGGGTTGGAAAGTTAGGAACATTCCGCGTTAGCAGCAAATATCACAGCTTAGATAGCAGGGGGTATTTAAAACGAGATTTGTCACAGTAATCATTTGTTTGAAGTCGTCAGTCGGGAAATATGTCCTCTTTTTTTGGCTTTTCAAAATACGGTAACCCTAATATATCTCTTTGGAAAAACCACACAAACCTCCTATACTTTCCATTCATCGCATGCGAAATCTGCCTTGCAAGCGGGATGGAAGTTTTCACTGGTCAGCTTGGAATCCAGGGCCAAACAACATGTGTCACTGAGAGACTTGTATACCATCCCGAGTGTGTGTGCACTGTGTCAAGCTGGGGGGGGGGGGCTATTGTCAGCCAGGCTTCTAGCTGCCATGGAGTGAAGGGGGGGGGCCTCTGGAATGTTAGGTTTCTTTTCTCTGTGCCTTCAGTGCTTTTTTATCTCTGTAACATGAGCGTTTGGCCTTGGTGTCTAGCACCAGCTTTCTCTTGGGAAAATAGACCCGTTAACTTTGGTGGGTTTTTACCTACTCCTTGATTGGCTCCAGGCCATCAGGTGACCCTCTTGAATTATGTATATCTGCTTGCTCCCCACGCTTATTGCCAGTTCTAACACAAGATGTGTAAAGATAATCTGCAAACTTCAATGTCTCAATAAACTTTACTTCTTGGTATGAAAGTTGTTGGGAACTGATTGCTGCAGGAGTCTGACAGCTATATTGGGAGGGGGAGCCATTTAACCCTTCCTTCTCCCATGGGTTTTTTCAGCTGAAACCAACACTTCCTGCTATTATTAAGAAAGAAAGAAAGAAAGAAAGAAAGAAAGAAAGAAAGAAAGAATCTTCTTTTCCCTGTCAGGGCTAACATGGTGCTACTAGTTTCAATTAACAAAATTACATGAGGGCGGAGGTAGGGTTCCCAACTTCTAGGTGGCACCTGGAGACCTCCTGCTATTACAGTTGGTCTCCTAGTGACAAAGATCTGTTCCCCTGGTGAAAATGGCTGCTTTGGAGGGTGGACTCTATGGCACTATATCCAGGGGTCATTTCGTAGAAAAAGAGGTGCAGGAGCTCATTAGCATAACTTATTTGCATATGCCACACCCCCTGACATCACTGGAAGTGTGTCAGAAGGCAACACCCACCGCTCAGGTTCCACTGGACTGTTTTGGATTGCTACCTATTGGGAGGGAGGGAACATGCAGATCTGTCCTCACAGAGGAGGGAGAGCTTGTACCTGAATAAACCTTGGCCTTAAAGGTGCCACTGGGCTGTTTTGGACTGGGGGGCTGGGGGGGGGGAGCTCTGCAGCTTACCTGGCTGCTTCTTGCTCTGACTGAGGGCTGCTGGGAGCAGGGGGCGGGGCTTGTTGCATGTGCCCGCCCCCTGGGTTCTACACTGCCAGAACTCCGCTCCTGTGTGCTCCTGCAGGAAATGACCCCTGACTATATCCCACTGAGGCCCCTCCCTTCCTAGTCAAACCCCACCTCCCCAGGCTCCATCCGCAAAATCTCCATGTATTTCCCAACTCAGAGCTGGCAACCCCAGGCTGAACATTACCCCCCAGCTGATCTCTAGTAGGGGTGCCCGGTCTGGGTTGGAAAATACCTGGAGACTTTGGGGGGGTGGGTCCAGGAGAGGGCGGGGTTTGGAGAGGGGAGGGACCTCAGTGCAGGGTCCAGTGCCACAGAGCCCACCCTTCAGAGCAGCCATTTTCTCCGGGGAGCTGATCTCTGTCAGCTGGAGGTCAGCTGTGAAAGCCGGAGATCTCCAGGCCCCACTTGGGGGCTGGCAACCCTAATCTGTAGAGATCAACTGTAATTCTGGAGATCACCTGTAATCCCAGGGAGTCTCCAGGACCCCCCTGGAGGTTGGCAAGCCTACGTGGGCAGACCCTTACCTGCCATGAGGGCCATCTGCATGCGACTGTTGTTGTTAAGGTCTCGGAGGTACTGGTTTTGCAGGCAGTAATCCCGAAGCTCTTTGGTGTTGCTCAGACACTGAAGGATTGAGTTCATAAAACACTGCGGGAGGCAAAGAATGAGCGTCAAACAGAGGCCAAGGCCCAGGCCAGAGAGGGGACAAGAAGAAGAAGAGAAGAGATTGGATTTATACCCCGCCCTTCACTACCCGAAGGAATCTCCTTTCCCTTCCCCTCCCCACAACAGACACCCTGTGAGGTAGGTGGGGCTGAGAGAGCTCTTTCGAGAACTGGCCGTGAGAGAACAGCTCTGAGGGAACTTGTGACTGACCCAAAGTCATGCCGGCAGCTGCATGTGGAGAAGCAGGGAATCGAACCCGGTTCTCCCAGATTAGAGTCTGTGCTCCCCTACCCACTACACCAGACACCAATCTGTGCATGGGCCAAAGTTGGCCCCCCCAAGAGATGAACCTGTCCCTCCCCCCTTCAAGATGTTCCCCAAAGTTCCAGCTTCTACTCAGTTTGGGATGTATCAGAGAACATGAGTGGGGAGGGGGGGGCAGAGAACTTTCCCTCTAATTCAAAGATATTAATGATATTTTTCAAAGGCCCTATGCCTAATACCACTGACCCAATCTGGCTCAGGAATGTCTTTCTCAGTGGGGTCTGCAGGGGCGGCGGTGGAGAAAGATCTCCCCTAACTTGAGGTACCTGAGATCTCTATAACTGGAGGTACTACTGGGAACTGAGCCGATCTCATCAGATCTCAGAAGCTAAGCAGGGTCAGTTCCGGTTAGCACTTGCGTGGGAGACCAGCAAGGAAATCGGGGGTTGCTGCACAGAGACCGGCAATGGCAAACCACCTCCCCTCATCTCTTGCCATGAACGCCCATCTACAGGGACACCAGCAGACTCATTGACACAAGGACTTCTTACAACGGTGGTGCCACTGAGTGATTCCAAGATCAGATGGGACCTCGAGCGAAATACCATCATTTCATCTCATGAGGCTGTGGCTCAGAGGGTCCCGGGTTCAGTCCTTGGCATCGCCAGTTACAGGATGTCTACTTGGGACCAGGGGTCATTTCGTAGAAAAAGAGGTGCAGGAGCTCATTAGCACAACTCATTAGCATAACTTATCTGCATATGCCACACCCCCTGACATCACCGGAAGTGTGTCAGAAGACAACACCCACCACTCAGGCTCCACTGGACTGTTTTGGATTGCTAGCTATTGGGGGGGGGGAATGTGCAGATCTGCCCTCACAGAGGAGGGAGAGCTTGTACCTGAATAAAACTTGGTCTTAAAGGTGCCACTGGACTGTTTTGAACCAGGGTGGGTGGGGTGGGAGCTCTGCAGCTTACCTGGCTGCTTCTTGCTCTGACTGAGGGCTGCTGGGAGCAGGGGGCGGGGCTTGTTGCATGTGCCCGCCCCCTGGGCTCTTTACTGCCGGAGCTCCGCTCCCATGCGCTCCTGCAGGAAATGACCCCTGCTTGGGACCCTGAAGAGCTCCTGCCAGTCAGAGCAGCCACTCCTAACCTTGGTAGACCAAGGGCCTGACTCAGTAGCATTCTACATACAATATTGGCATTGGAAAACCCTGACCTGAATAGCCCAGGCTAGCCTGATCTCACCACATCTTGGAAACTAAGCAGGGTCAACGCAGGCTAGTATCTGGATGGGCAACTTCCAAGGAATACCAGGGGCGTGACGCAGAAGCAGGCAGTGGCAAACCACCTCGGAAATGTCTCTTGCTTTAAAAACAAGTCTAGCTCGCCAACTAGGGGTGCATAATGCTAAAAGAGATAGAACTCCTGGCTGCCAGACAATCTTAGGATCTCCTGGCTATACGACACACACTGTCATACAATGATAATTATTATTGGCAGTGGAAAGTACCATCAAAAGAACAAAAGAGAACATAAGAGACGCCAATGTTGGATCAGGCCAATGGCCATCTAGTCCAACACTCTGTCACACAGTGGCCAAAAATACCAGGTACCATCAGGAGGTCCAGCAGTGGCGTCAAGTTGCAGCCAACTTATAGCAACCCCTCCTGGGGCTTTCAAGGCAAGAAACATTCAGAAGTGGTTTACCATTGCCTGCCTCGGCATAGCAACACTGGATTTCCTTGGTGGTCTCCCAACCAATTAGTAGCCAAGGCCAACCCAGCTTAGTTTCCGAGTTCTGATGAGAGCAAGCCAGCCTGGGTTATCCAGATTAGGGCCTATATAATGTAATAGTACATTAAGAGCTGTGGTGGCTCAAGTGGTTAAGACGCTGAACTGCAGGCTGTGGAAGGTCGGTAGTTCAGCAGTTCGAGACCCGGGTGCCGCATGACGGAGCGAGCTCCCGTCTCTAGTTCCAGCTCCTGCCAACCTAGCAGTTCGAAAGCAAGAAATTGCAAGTAGATAAATAGGTACCACTTCTGTGGGGAGGTAACAGCATTCCATGCGCCTTGGCGTTTAGTCATGCCGGCCACATGACCACGGAAATGTCTTCGGCTTTGAAACAGAGATGAGCACCGCAACCCTAGAGTCGGATTCGAGTGGCTTTCGAGCAAGGGAACGTTTACCTTTACTAATAGTACATTTCCTAAGACCAATGAGCACAGAGAAGGAATGGGCATGAACCTTCTAGTCTCACCACCTGCCTACGCAGAATCCCCTGATTATGAGCAGAGGTCTATGTATGTAACAAATATACAAGCACGGGCGCCCTCACGTTTGAAGAAGAAATATACTTGATCACGGGAGGGAGGTTATACGTATACACATTCTACATGCACAGACTCTGTGCTTACAAGTCAACGATCGCATACATTTATTTACTTCATTTATACCTCACCTTTCTTCATATAAGGACTCCAAAGCGGCTTACATTGTTCCCCTTCTCAACCTCACAGCAAACCTGTGAGGTAGGTCAGGCTGAAAGTGTGTGACTGGCCCCAGATCACCCCTCAAGCTTCCATGGAAGAGGGGCGATCTGAACCTGAATCTCCCCAGACCCTAGATCTAACTGCTACACCATGCTGCCGCTCATCGGTTTATGCCTTTTCTCCATCTCTGTATGTCAATAACGATGCAGTCATGTTGTGCGTAGAGGGGCTTGAAAATGGGAGCTTCATGTGTCCAATGTCAGGTCCCCTCAGTCTGTTGCTACCCTCCAAATTTAGAGGCAAGTAACCCTTTGAATCCTAGTGCCATATCAAGGAAGGCCTCGGCCTCTATGCCCTCTTGTTGGCTGTCCAGAGGAATTGGTTGGCCACTGTGAAGAGACAGGATGATGGACTAGATGGACCCAGTCTAATTCGGCAGGGCTCTTCTGATGTTCTTATCGGGAGAAGGCCTCGGCCTCTGTGCCCTATTGCTGGCCCTCCAGAGGACCTGGTTGGGCACTGTGTGAGACAGGATGCTGGGACTAGATGGACCAGTGGTCTGATCCAGCAGGGCTCTTCTGATGTTCTTATGAAGGTCTTGGCCTCTAAGCCCTGTTGTTGACCCCCCAGAAGTATTGGTTGACCACAGTGTGAGACAGGATGCTGAACTAGATGGACCCAGTCTAATTCGGCAGGGCTCTTCTGATGTTCTTATCAGGAGAAGGCCACGGCCTCTATGCCCTGTTTGTTGGGCCTCCAGAGGAACTGGTCGGTCACCATGTGAGACAGGATGCTGGACTAGATGGACCACTGCTCTGATCCAGCAGGGCTCCTCTTCTGTTCTTATCAGGGGAAGGTCTCGGCCTCTGTGCGCTGTTGTTGGCTCTCCAGAGGACCTGGTTGGCCACTGTGTGAGACAGGATGCTGGACTAGGTGGACCCTCACTGGTCTGATCCAGCAGGGCTCCTCTTCTGTTCTTATCAGGGGAAGGCCTCGGCCTCTGTGCCCTGTTGTTTGCCTTCCAGAGGACCTGGTTGGCCACTGTGTGAGACAGGATGCTGGACTAGATGGACCACCGCTTTGATCCAGTGGGGATCTTATGTCCTTATGATCTAGGCAAGAGTGCTAGACGGGATGCTGGACTAGATGGACTACCGCTTTGATCCAGTGTCCTTATGATCTAGGCAAGAGTGCCTGAGATCCCATGAGGCAAAGCTGCGTGGCCAGAGGGGAAGGAATATGCCTGAACAGGGTTGGTGCAAATAATTTTGCCACCCCAAGCCAGGTACACCCACCCATCTCCTCCTAGGCCTGTGCCATCACTACTGGCCGAGCCCCATGGCACCTTCCCTGCCCCTGACGGACAGCTCACGTGGTGGACCGGTGCTCTCTAAGCGTGCCACGCCAAGCAATCGCTTGGGCGTCTGGGCCAGAGAACCAGTCCCGTGTGCAGGATGCCTGCAGGCTAACAAGTGGAGTTCCCGTTTCCTTCCACCCGTTCTCAGACGCGATGGGGTGTGTGTGTGAGGGGATGGGGAGAGGCTGCTGGCCAAGCCGGAAGAGGGAACAGCTGTCGCAGCGGCCCCTCTCCTTCCTCACCCCCTCTCCTCTCCG
>NW_015176149.1:0-13410 GCF_001447785.1 Gekko japonicus | reverse complement strand
TCCGAGCGATAAGCTATTTTTAAAATCCTGGACACAATTCCTTTCGATTTGTCCACCTCCACAGCTGGTCTCAGCCAAAGGACAGCTCATCTTGCTAGTGGCAGCGGAGGCTTGCCCCTGCGTCCTGTTGCTGGGAGCAGGCTGACCGGTTCGCCCTCCGGTGGGCTGAAAGCCGGCTGGACCACAGCTCGAGGCAGGTATGTCTGAAGCATTTTGAGAGTGCATGAGTGGGCCTCTGTTGCTGCGAAGGCCTTTTAAGGGAAATCGGCCCCATGCCTCGACTTTTGAGAGGCCTGTGACGAAGAGGAGGAAAGCAACGTGTGGGAGGCGAGGCATCTGGATGGGTGAGTAATGAACTGAGTGAACCAAACACTGGTGTCGTGGCAAAACCCGCTCCCCCTCCCAACCCTCATAAGAACATAAGAGATGCCAATGTTGGATCAGGCCAAAGGCCCATCCAGTCCAACACTCTGTCACACAGTGGCCAGAAATACCAGTGCCATCAGGAGGTCCACCAGTGGGGCCAGGACATTAGAAGCCCTCCCACTGTTGACCCCCCCAAGCACCAAGATGACAGAGCATCACTTGCCCCAGAGTCCCTCTCTATACCTTGTGGCTAATAGCCACTGATGGACCTCTGCTCCATATGCTTATCTAATTCCCTTTTGAAGCCGCCCATGCTTGTAGCCGCCACCACCTCCTGTGGCAGTGAATTCCAAGTGTGAATCACTCTTTGGGTGAAGAAGGACTTCCTTTTATCCGTTCTAACCCGACCACTCAGCAATTTCATGGAGTGCCCACGAGTTCTTATATTGTGAGAAAGGGAGAAAAGTACCTCTTTCTCTACCTGCTCTAACCCTCCTATAGACCGACCTGATCATTCCAGCCAATGCAGGGTAGTGTTAGAAGCAAGGGTGTCAAACTCATTTGTTATGAGGGCCGGATCTGACATAAATGTCACTTTGTCAAGCTGGGTCATGTGTGTCATAAAACTTAATGCCAAGTACCAGAGATGTAAGCTGCATAAAGCAGGGGTGTCAAACTCATTTGTTATGAGGGCCGGATCTGACATAAAGGAGATCTTGTTGGGCCGGGCCATGTGTGTCATAAAATGTAATGCCAGGTAGCGGAGATATAAATTTTATAAAGGACACAAACACAAAGGGTTGGTTTTTTTAAAACTTAAAATAAAAACATGCTTAAAACATCAGCACTCTTGCAATATTTACTTTATCTAACAGTGTCTGATAACTGACACCTCTTGCTCTGAATGATTACATCAAAATGTCTGTGCTGCTGCAATCTTGAGTATGCTGTTCAGGTGTGAATCTGTATGCTGCAAACCTACGATGACGCAGCAGCAGCAGAACTGGAAGAAGCAGCAGAAGCCGGCCAGTTCCACTGCGGGCCTGATAGAAGCCCTCTGGGGGGCCTGATCCGGCCCCCGGGCCACATGTTTGACACCCCTGGTATAAAGGACAGCAGCTTATAAGCTCTGAGTTGGTGTATCCTCACTGCAAGGCCCCATGGGCTGTGGGGGGGTGTGTGTGTGCAGAGGAAAACCCACATGGTCAGGTTGGGGAGCCAGTGGTGCAGCACTAGGCAGATGCTCCCACACTGCTTGACTGCTGTACATGAGGTTGTTCCACCATGCCGAAGCCACAAGTGGAGTGGCTCCACCCACTCCCCTCCCCAAGCAGTCTTCTCTTCCCTCCATCGCACCAGTTGCTCGCGGGCCACATAAGAACCCTGGATGGGCTGGTTCTGGCCCCCAGGCCTTATGTTCGACACCCCAGTGTTAGAGGCTTGGACCAGGAGATCCAGGCTTGAATCCTCGCTCCATGGAAGCTTGCTGGGTGACCTTAGGCCAGTCATACACTCTCAGCCTGACCTGCCTCACAGGGTTGTTGTGAGGAAAAAATGGGGGAGAGGAAATGTAAGAGAAAACGTAGATCTGGAAAACCTAGGTTCGAATCCCCATTCCGCTACGGAAGCTTGCTGGGTGACCTTGGGCCAGTCACACATCCTCAGCCTAACCTACCTTGCAGGGTGGTTGTGAGGGTAAAATGGAGGAGAGGAGAATGAGGTAAGAGGACAATTTGGAAAACCTAGGTTTGAATCCACACTATGCCGTGGAAGCTTGGGCCGGTCACACTTTCTCAGAGACTAACCTACCTTGCAGATGGTTGTGAGGATAAAATGAAGAGAATAGCATAAGCCTCTTTGGGTCCCCGTGGGAGAGAAAAGTAGGGTATAAATAAAGCAAATAAATAAATTAACATGTTGCCCCTTCTCTGGGAGCTGCAATGCCATGAGACGACCTTGGGTCTCCAACTGAGAATTCTCCATTACCTCACCAAATGACAAACTCTGAGGTAAATTTACCAACTTGTGATGTTAAAACACTGAACAAATGTATGGGGCCAGAGGCAGAACCCAGATCACAATATGGGGTTGACATTAAAAAAAAAATTATCTTCCTTCTCTGCTTTGCCAGGCTCAAGACACCTGGTTTGTTGACAACATGAAGAATGGACAGGTAACATACCTGTCAGGTAACATTATTTATTTATTTATTAATTATTTAATTCGATTTATACCCCGCCCTCCCGGCTGAGGCGGGCTCAGGGCGGTTTACGTAAAAATTCATATAAATACAATTAAAACATACCTGACAGGTTGGCATCCTTATGCCACCAGAATTCAACTGGTATTAAACAGATTAAAGTTTGCACTACAGCTATGGCCACAGGGTTGAGAAAAATTTCAGGTTTCACTACGGATATGGGATGCCGAGTGCAAGATAAACCACCAACACCTCAAGCGCATGGATGCACAGCGGCTTTTGCATTCCGTGCTCCACGAGTCTTGCACACCATCCCTACTTTGCAAGGGTAATGATGAGCAGTTTCCGAGAAAGCCACCACAACATGGCACAAGATTTTTGCTGATAACTCCCTGCACTGCGTCCCATCATCTCTGTGGAGCATGTCACTCATGCGCAGCTCCTGATACCATGTAGCCGCCACATGGACTTGTGAAGAGCTCCTCTGGGACTCTGCAAAAGTCTCGCCTGCCTTCTGACACCTGAGAGGATCTGAAAATCTCTCTGTCAGCTCAGACTTCTCTTCTGGGAGGGCTGAAACGGAACTGGGTGGTGGTGGGCGAGATGGGAGGTTCCCACACGACAGTTTCCTGAGGTGGTTTCACAACACCCTTCAGCGCTTAATGTGTACTAAAGGCAGGGGATTCCCAGAACTGTCGTCACAAAGAGGAACCCAGAGGCTGAGGAAAGACCTGTCAAAATTTCCTCAGCATGCACCACAAACCTACCTGACGGAGGAAGGCCCAGTTAGTTTGCCACTGCGCTAACTGGGCCATGACCCTCAGGGGGTGACATGGCTTGGCCACAGCTGGCGCATGAGGAGGTGCTGGACCAGTCCTGGGGGAAATTCATCCATAATACACACACCCCGTCACCCTGGATCTCCAGGAACCAGACCAGTGAGCACCTGAGGCGTTTTAGTCACATCAACCGTTTCTCCAAGATGGCCTCAGTCTCGCCGGACGGGCTAACCGGAGCGTCCTGGAACCCAGCCCCAGTGCCCCGTGATAGAAGGCTTGACTGGCAAACGTCATCTATGCTACAAACACATCTTCATTTTGTACCCCTTTAATGGCCACAGCTGCCCACAAGGAATCCTGGGAACTGTAGTCCCGTGAGCATACAGAAGATCCTGTTTAGCCTCCCCCCCTTGCAGAAATACAACTCCCAGACTTCGCTGGCTGATTATTAATCCAATTTGAAGTTCGTATACGCTCAAGTGATGTGGAGGGAGAGAAAGGACCAGAAGGGACTCACCGTGTTGCCGAGGTTACGGAGGCCCGTCAGACCCTGAACCGCCTTGGAGTTCTGCAAGGAAAGAAGAACCAGTGTGAGAATTGCAGCATTTGGCTCTGAGGTGCAGACGGTCAAATTAAAGGGTGAGGGGTAACCTCTGCGTTTCCCTCTCTGCAGCATGAGAGTGAACAGTAACATTAGCTTACGTCAGCTCAGAACACCTTCCAAATCATGGTTCGAGAGGCTGGAAGCAAGTGAGGGACTTTGCACACGCACGCATGCACCCACCCACACACCCCTTACAGCAGGGGTGTCAAACATGTGGCCTGGGGGCCAGATCAGGCCCCCGGAGGGCTTTCATCAGGCCCGCAGTGGAATGGACCATCTCCTGCTTCCAGTTCTGCTGCTGCTACGTCACAGCTTGCTTCGCCAGACTCTCTTAATCACTCGGCCATTTCATGTTTTAACCTGGGTCCTAGACTCAGAACTCTGAGCATGAGATTTCTGTGGTGAACGTCGATAAATCTAAAGTAGGTTTGCCACTTACAGAGCCAATCTTTTAAGCATGTTTTTTATTTCAAATTAAAAAAAAACCCTTTGTGTTTGTGTCCTTTATAACCTTTATATCTCCGCTACCTGGCATTACATTTTATGACACACGTGTGGCCCGGCCCAACAAGGTCTCATTTATGTCAGATCCGGCCCCCATAACAAATGAGTTCGACACCCCTGCCTTACAGCTTCCCTTTCAATATCTTGTTCATTCCAAACCCTGGTTTGCAGTGACGATTTAGGGGTTGCCAACTCTGGGTTCAGAAATCCCTGGAGGTTGGTGGGTGGAGCCTGGGACAGCAGGGTTCAGAGAGGGGAGGGACCTTGGTAGGGTATATAATGCCAGAAAGTCGACCTTCCAAAGGAGGCACTTTCTCCAGGAGAAGCGGAATAAATATTTTCAAGACATACATACATAAATACACAAGTGATATATATGTAGCCTGGAGATATAATTGTAATTCTGTGGGATCGGCAGTCTCCAGGAGAAGCGGAATAAATATTTTCAGGACATACATACATAAATACACAGGTGATATATATGTAGCCTGGAGATCGGTTGTAATTCCGTGGGATCGCCAGCCCCCCCCCATGGAAGATGGCAATCCTAACATCCAAATTTGCAAACTTGGGACTGGCACCAAATAGGAGACAGATAGGTAAGTTTCAGGCAATGGAGAGGTGAGAACGAGACCAGATAAACCAGTTTCTGGATTCTCCAGGAGTGGAGATCACTGCAAGATGAGTGTCAAGCTCAGCGGCGGCAGCAGCAGTTCTGTGGAAAATTAATGCTACTACCGAAATGGGAAAACTGAGGCATCTCCAGAGCTTGATTTCTCAAAGAGTCCTTCCTTTTCAAGAGCAAGGAAAGGCAATCTGACCCAGTCTATCTGGAAAAGGGGATTAAGGGTTTCCAGGCAGGCCTGTGCCCCAGCACCTTTTCTTGGAGAAATCAAGAACTCCTTGAAGGAAAAGATGCTACAATACTGGATTGCTTCTTACAAGAAACATATTAAATCCTTGCATGAACTGGCTTGGATGGTACCCCACTAAGGAACTAGAGTAGCACAGTTGCCATCACGTTTTGATGTAGCGGTTAGGAGCACAGACTTTAATCTGGGGGAACGGGGTTTGGTTCCCCACTCCTCCACGTACAGCTGCTGGTGTGACCTTGGGTCAGTCACAAGTTCTCTCAGAGCTGTTCTCTCAAGGGCAGTTCTGGAGAGAGCCCTCTCAGCCCCACCTACCACATAGGGTGTCTGTTTTGGGGAGGGGAAGGGAAAGGAGACTGTAAACCGCTCTGAGACTGTTAGTGAAGGGCGGGGTATAAATCCAATCTTCTTCTGCTGCTGCTGTGAATTTGTCTTGGGTTCTGATCTCACCTCTGCTGCAAACTCACCCAGTGGCCTTCGACAAGCCTCTCTCTTTCAGCCCCCGCCACTTGCAAACTGGGGGAAATAATACTGAGCCCACCTCGCAGGGTAGTTGTGAGCAGTGTTCCCTCTAAGCTGAGTCAGTGTGAGCTAGCTCACAGTTTTTTAGCCTGCGGCTCACACATTTTTTTCCTTAGCTCAGGAAGGATGGCTCCAGAGCAAACTAATTTCTGCTGCAGCAAAATTGCTTGGTCACAACTTTAATGCCAGTAGATCACAAAGTAGAATTTTTGCTCTCAAGACTCCACAGCTTAGAGGAAACACTGGTTGTGAGGTTTCCTGCGATTGTGCGGTGAAGCCTTCTGCGTATCTCAGAGCTAGAAATGTGAAGTACGTTGGGTGCAAATGGTTCTCTCAGTTCCCTTTTCCGCCTTTCCCAGTAACATTATTTGTTGCCTTTAATCTGTCACTTTTTCCTCCATGTGGCAGGCGGTAAAAAAAATCCCAAACCCACAATCATATAAAGAAGCTGAGCAGTCAGAGAGAGGAGAGAGGGAGAGAGAGATCAAAAGCAAGAAGGCAAGAAGAAAATGTCCCCAGGAAGGCTGGAGCTGGCTAAACAAATTCCTAAAAAGCCAGGGTCAGAGAGGGCCTTTTAGCGTCTTCTAGCTTCTCAGATAAGCTACCTGGGAAGGCCATTCTAGAAGAATCCCCACCCCCTCCAGGTCTTGATGGAGAGGAATGCAGAGTACAGTGTGTTCCCAAAGGTTTTGATTAACTCTTTTTTCTCCTGCGGGGTTGTATTGCAAAGCACTCTGTTGACCCCCGGGGGAAGAGGTGGCGGGTGGCAAAGTCCGATTTCCCAACGCACGTGCTGGCCCAAAGCCTAGCCAGGTCGGGGAACTGAGCTCAGCAAGTCCTCGGCAGTCAGCACACAAAAGGCACACGCTCCGCCTGCCGGCTCTAGGAATGGGCCCAGCCGACGCCTGACCGTGGGACTGAGGTCCGGGTGGCCTTGCCCGGTATGCCGGGGAGGGGTGGGAGGGGAGTGAATATACAACCACAGGGGAAGATGATGAAGCGGTTTTGGCTCTGGTTTTGGCCTCTCCAGCACAGCTGCAAACCAGGACTTCAGCAAGAAGGAACTGAGGACTTTGGATCTTGGGCACCCCAGACGAACTCCACCCGGCGAACTTCAAAGTGTGCCGGTCGCTAGCTTGACTTCACCTTGCTGAATTTCTGCTTGGCACGCAGCTTTCAAGGCCCTGACATCAGACACCGAAAAAGCTCCAACCTTTGGCAAGCCAGCTGGATTCAGAAGCTTCCCCCGTTCCTGAGAAAGCCTGTGGGCTGTGTGTGTGCGGAAGGCTCAATCCCTGGTAACTACAGCTAAAAGAATCTCACACAACAGGACTGCTACTGGCCTCTCCCCAAGACCTTGCAGAGGCACTACGAGCTAGAAGGGGTGGGTGGGTGGCTCCCTCACGAGATTTCTGCCAAGGACCCCGTAGCTCAGCAGTTAAGAACATAAGAAGATAAGAACATAAGAGAAGTCAATGTTGGATCAGGCCAATGGCCCATCCAGTCCAACACTCTGTCACACAGTGGCCAAAAATACCAGGTGCCAGCAGTGGGGCTGGGACACTAGAAGCCCTCCCACTGCCCCCCCAAGCACCAAGAAGACAGAGCATCACTTGCCCCAGACCAAGAGGTCCTATCTCTACCATGTGGCTCATAGCCACTGATGGAGCTCTGCTCTATATGTTTATCCAATTCCCTCTTGAAGCCGTCCATGCTTGTAGCTGCCACCACCTCCTGTGGCAGTGAATTCCATGTGTTCATCACTCTTTGGGTGTGGCTTGATAGTGCTTCACACACACACATAGGCTGAAGCATGTCGGGTGCAGGACCTCTCTCTCCATCTCAGGGCTGTGGGGGGGGGGGATTGGCTGCCCCAGATATTCCCTCTTTTCTTCCACCTGCGCTCTACCTGTATAAGAGTAAACAATGCAAAAGCCACGAATACAATAAAAGCTGCCAGTGTACCATCTTTCAAAGGCTAAGTGCTGACTCATGGAACTTCTCACAATTTGGATATACTTAAAAATAAGATTTAAAGAAACAAATAAATACGAATAAATAAATCTTAGGCTTTGTTGATGATATACAGCATTTTAAACTATACAAGTTTTACCTGTTTTCTCCCTAACCCACATAGATCCTTTATGAATGTTTCCCCACACACACATGATAAATAGAATGTCATATGACAAAAAAACTGGGGAATTTTCCCAAAGACTTCACTTGCACAAATAAAGGTGCAGCGTAACCGTCAGTCAGAGCTCGTCCTTGAGTCTTCTTGTTCGTCCACAAGCCATTTCACACATCATAAGGAGGCCATCCCGGGCTTGCCACTGAGTATGTACTCTACAGGGAGCTGCAGCCAACTATGATCCTCTAACTTGTTTGCAAACATATGTTTGTCACATTCTCACTCTCTGTTTTTAGGCGCATACTTAGAACATCTGAGATGCACGGGTAGAATTGCAACGTGTGATGTAAAAGGCTGAGGTGTGAAGGGCACGGTTGCTTCCCACTAGCTCAGCTGGATATGAGGAAGGGCGACGATGAGGGAATGAACCAGCAAAGGCAAAAATAAAAAAAAATGGTTAGCTTGTGAAAGTTGGAACCAGAGAATCTCATCCCTCTGGTGTTCCGGACTTCAGAACAGGCCAGGGCCAAAAGAAACAGTGGAGGAGCTCGGCGTGGGTGTGTGCTGACTTCCATCTTCTGACAACAGAAATGCCTGCACCAGGTGTTTTATAGATAGAGGGAAGGGCTCATAAATCAGAGGAGCAATCCCACCCTTTCTGGGAAGCCTTGCTTGCATGCCCTGCTAACCTGGTAAGGGTCTGTTTGGGGTAGGGAAGCATGAAGATCTGCCAGTATGTTGGAAAAGCTGTGTTACTGTATTCCTTACTAACAACGCAGACCTGTGCAACTGCGTGTTCACTAGGGTTGCCAGGTGAGGCCGCTCCGGGAGAGGGGAGGGAAGAAATGCGATTGAACTCCAAAGGGAATTCTGGCCATCACATTTAAAGGGACCATGTTCCTTTTAAATGCCTACCTCCATTGGAATAATGGAGGATGGGGACACCTTGTTTTGTGGCTCATAGAATTTGACCCCCTGGTCCAATCTTTCAAAACTTGTCACACGGTGGCCAAAAATACCAGGTGCCATCAAGAGGTCCATCAGTGGGGCCAGGACACTAGAAGCCCTCCCACTGTTGCCCCCCCCCCAAGCACCAAGAATACAGAGCATCCCTTGCCCCGGACTGAGAGTTTCTATCTATGCCTTGTGGCTAATAGCCACTGATGGACCTCTGTTCCATATTAGCATTTGCAGCATCCCTTAGTTTGGCATACTTGGGGAGTCTGAACCATACTAATGTCCTGTCTTCTGAGGCACGTCCTCTGAGGCATTGGTAAACATCTTAGGTCCAAAAGATGTGAAGGATCATCCCCACATGTGAGAATATTCCCCAATTATGCTAATGAGTTCCTGCTGGGCTTTTTCTTCAAAAAAAAGCCCTGGATTACACCAATTCTTGGAGGATGCGTCTGTCGATGGCCATTAGTCAGGACCAGTGTTCCCTCTAAGCTGAGTTAGTGTGAGCTAGCTGAACGTTCTTTAGCCTCCGGCTCACACATTTTTGCCTTAGCTCAGGAAGGATGGCTCAAGAGCAAACTGATTTATGCAGTAGTCAAATTGCTCGCTCACAACTTTAATGCCGGTAGCTCGTTCACTCCAGTAGCTCGCAAAGTAGAATTTTTGCTCAAAAGACTACACAGCTTAGAGGGAGCATTGGTCAGGACTGCTAAATCGAGCCTCCACTGTCAGCAGCAGTATGCCTCCGATTCTCGGAGGCCAGGGTGGCTTCTCTCTTCTCATCACCCCTCCCAGGCTGGCCAGTGGGGAAGCTGGAATCCTAGGAGAGGCGGTGTTCTGGGTCAGGAGACTGGGGCCGCGCTTTGCCTTTCACTGCATCCAGGGTTCAACTGTCCAAAGCGGCAACTCCTTTTGTGAGCTCCTTGCCCCCCCCGGCACCCCAGAAAGTGAGGCGAAGGAGGAGGGGGGGGCCCTGCCGTGCTATGCCAGCGGCTCCAAAATAGCCGCATTTGGCGTGCCTGTGTAGGAGGAAGGCAGCGCTCCCTCCTGTTCCTGACAACGGCTCAAAATAGACCGGCTCCAATGGCACACGCTTCGCTCTGACAACAGAAGGCCACGTCACATCTGAAGGAAGGAAGCAAACCCCAGTACTCGGTCTCCGTGCGAGGGGATGGCAGGGTGAAGAGGGTGAGCAGATGGGGCCACGGACCCTGCAAACAAGAGCAGAGACAAAGTCTTTGCTCTGAGACGTCTCTGGAGAGCGCCGGATGCTCTCGACGCTTGGGCCAGCGCTGGGAAGACGAAAGCAGCATCTTGAAGAGCTTGCCTTCTTTTAACAGCTAGCGTCACAATGTTCCCTCTAAGCTGTGGGGTCTTTGAGAGCAAAAATTCTACTTTCTGAGCTACTGGCATTCAAGTTGTGAGCAAGCAATATGGCTACTGCATAAATTAGCTTGCTCGGGAGCCCTCCTTCCTGAGCTAAGACAAAAAATGTGTGAGCCGGAGGCTGAAAAACTGTGAGCTAGCTCACACTAACTCAACTTAGAGGGAACACTGGCGTCAAGTCCAGCGGCACCTTAGAGGCCCACCAGATTTTTGGGCACATAACCTTTAAGAGACAAAGCTCAAATTCAAGTCGAGGAGGGCATGGCTGCCCACTTCTTTAAGCTGCCCAGGTGAGCCCTGCCTGGCTTTAGAGCCATCTTTCCCAGGAGAGCTTCCAAGGAAAGAATTTCTTAAGTGGAAGAGAACGAGGAACTGAGAGTGTTTTGGGGATCTGCACGTCACTGGGCCGTGCAAGATGAGCTGGCCAAAATTCCTCCCGCTTGGCAGTCTTCAGGTGAACTGCCTACTCGCATGGATCCAGCGAAAGAAGATGAGCGTGCAGCAAAGTTATCTCCTTTCCTAGAAAAAGAAGAGGCCCTGCCCTGCCCTGAAGCACATATATCTCATGCGAGGAACGAGTGACTGGAGCAGTTAGGAAATCCCTCGCGATCCACACTCTTGCGCAGCGCCGAAAGAAACTCTTGCGCAGAGAGAAACAGCTGTAGAGAATGCAGGAGACACCCCGTGCAAGCTGGAGCTTTGCGTCTAAATCCTTCATGTCTGTTTAGCGGTCACCCTGTACAACCTAAAAGCTGTTGCTTCCAATGAACATAAGAACATAAGAGATGCCAAAGTTGGATCAGGCCAAAGGCCCATCCAGTCCAACACTCTGTATCACACAGGGGCCAGAAATACCAGTGCCATCAGGAGGTCCACCAGTGGGGCCAGGACACTAGAAGCCCTCCCACTGTTGACCCCCCCCAAGCAGCAAGATGACAGAGCATCACTTGCCCCAGAGTCCCTATCTATACCTTGTGGCTAATAGCCACTGATGGACCTCTGCTCCATATGCTTATCTAATATGGAATGCTCCCTGTAAGCTGTGGAGTCTTGTGAGCAAAAATTCCACTTTGTGAGCGACTGGCATTAAAGTTCGTGTGAGCAAAAATTCCACTTTGTGAGCGACTGGCATTAAAGTTGTGAGCGCGCGATTTGGCGATGGCATGAATTAGTTTCTTCTGGAGCCATCCTTCCTATAAATCCAATCTCCTCCTCCTCCTGCAATTTGAAGAGCTGGCCATTAAAGCCCTCAGTAGACTGGGGTCCCTAAAGGACCCCTTGTTTCCACAGTAACCCACCCATCTTTTAAAGTCTTCCACAGACAGCCTGCTCTGCATAACTCTACTTTTAGAGGACAGGCACAAGAAAATGCTTATTTACACAGAGAGTGATTAAAATGCGGAATCCGCTACCTGAGGATGCAGTGATGGCCACAGGCACAGACTGCTTTAAAAGGGGATGAGAGAGATTCATGGAGGGTAAGTCTGTCAGTGGCTACTAGCCATGGTGACTGAAGGGAACCTCCACATTCCAGCCCAACAGGCAGAGGGCTTAGCCCTTCTGGCGGGGGCTGTCTTTGCCTCCATTAAAGGAGGAAGAGGCTGCACGTAAGCTGGGGTCGGCTATTGTCTTGCATGGGGCGGAGCCAGCGGATTTAAAAGCGGGCTTTGCGCCCAACTAAACAGTTCTTTGAAGATCTGCCGCTTAAGTTCTACGACTTGGGGCTAGATCTCCAGGGCATGTCTTTCGCCGTGCCCGCCAGTGGGTAGCCACACAGGCTGGCTCAAGCTGGGGGTGGGTGGCTCCGCGTCCTACGACTGGGGAAGGGTCAACGCTGACCCCTGGCCCGGATCGTGCCGCTTCACATATTTGCCCTTGCCGTTATTTTCAACTGTGAATGTAATAAAGTGGCCCATAGTTATCCCACTTTCCGTGTCTGACTCTTTATTCCGAGTATGGGGGCAATCAGAGGCACTAAGCCTCTGAATCCCAGAGCCAGGAGGCTACATCAGGGGAAGGCCTCGGCCTCTACGCCCTGTTGTTGGCCCTCCAGAGGAACTGGCTGGCCCCTGTGTGAGACGGGATGCTGGATTAGATGGACCACTGGTCTGACACATCAGGGCTCTTATGTTCTTAAGGTGACCAGTGGCAGGGCCTTTTCTGCAGCAGCCCCTTGGACAATGGAAGTCTCTGATCATCTCCTGGCACCCAGCTGTTCCTGCATAGGGCAATTCAATCTTCTTCGTCCAGGCTTTTGAGGCTGATTCGTTTTTTATACATTCATATCTGGTTTGTTTGATTACCCCTCAATCCCATACTCTTGGACCATCTGGGTCTGTTCTTACCTATTGGTTTTATCAGTGGTTGCTCTTCTTGGCTCTTTTATTGATTTTTATTGTTTTCAGTTTTCCTAAAGTTTCCTGGTACTTTAATGGTAAGGGAGCCAGTTTGGTGTAGTGGTTAAGTGCGCGAACTCTAATCTGGGAGAACCGAGTTTGATTCCCCACTCCTCCACTTGCAGCTCCTGGATGACCTTGGGCAAGCCATAGTTCTGACAAGAGCTGTCCTTGAAAAAGAGCCGTTTCTGTCAGAGCTCTCTCAGCCCCACCTACCTCACAGGGTGTCTGTTGTGGGGAGGGGAAGGGAAAGGAGTTTGTAAGCCGCTCTGAGACTCCTTTGGGTAGTGAAGGGCGGGGTATAAATCCAATCTCTTCTTCTTCTTCTCTTCTAAGATGCTCTGGAAGGTTTGGGCAGAGCATACAAATATGGAACGTATGTAAAATTTTGGGCAGCTGGCCTGAGAAAGAAAGAATGCCTGATTCTCTGAAAAGATGCTACCAGCGAGAAGAGGCAATACTTGGCTTCATGGATCAATAATCTCACTTGGTATAAATTTGGGGCCTGACATGGACAGCCCAGGCTAGCCCGATATACAAGAACCAGAGACGAGATAGATTTCATCACCGAGATCCCGTCACACAAGGAACATGCTACCAAAATAGCTTTTGTGACATTCCCTAGGCTTCTTAAGAAGGGATTACACCAATTCTTGGAGGATGTGTCTGTCGATGGCCATTAGTCAGGACCAG
>NW_015176148.1:42400-50682 GCF_001447785.1 Gekko japonicus | reverse complement strand
ATAAAGGTTTAAAATATAAAACTATATGACAGTTCAGTTGTAAAACTGGAAAAATTGAAAAAAACGATTTGAAAAGTACTCAGAAATGTGGAGTGATTTCAGCAAGAGTACTTTTATTAAGCAGGAACAAGACGAAGTAAGCCGGCTCGCAGGCCGGTATTTATGCACAGAAAACCCACCACCAAAACACACCCCTATTCACCCTATAGGCTATTTACAGTAGCCGAGAGTCCTATAGGCTCTCGGCTGCGGACCTGGCCCTCTGATAGGTGCGGGCTAGGATCCGCTTGGCTATTTTTCTCCCTGAGCGAAGCTTCAGGGCTTTGCTTGACCGCATGGTCCAACGGTCGCGCACGTGGTTATGGCGGAGTACATTACACAATTAGAAGTATTTTGCTACTGAAGTGGTGATTGTCGGGTCAGTATCTGTCAGCAGATGGCTCCAGTGGAAGATGGTATTTCCATAACACTGGATAGACCCAATAGGACCTAAGAGATGACCAATGAGAACAAAGCAAAAGAAGGTGTGTCAGCGTCCCAATCTCGCCAGAAGCGCAGGGACAAAACCTGTCTGAATATGGAGTTCGTGAGAAACGTCCCGTTAATTCTGCAGACGGTACAGCATTTAATCTTGCGAGAGTAAAAGCAAATCTATGAGAGGGGGTGGTGAGATGGCTTAGATATGATGGAAGGGTCAGCGAAGGAGGAATTCCCAGAGCAGGAGGAGAAGATACACACCTGGCATATGCGGTGGTGGTACCCGCCCTATCCCAATTACTTGCTTTCAATCTGATCTGTCTCCATGCTTCTTGCTGAGATATATTCTTGAGTGCTGCTATCAGGAGGCCAAGGAGGTTCAGTTTCTTCTCTATTTGTGTTTGTGTCCTTTATATAAAGTTTCTATCTCCGCTTCCTGGCATGACATTTTATGACAAACATGGCCCGGCCCAACAAGGTCTCATTTATGTCAGATCCGGCACTCATAACAAATGAGTTCGACACCCCTGGTCTCGAGGATACTGATTTGTATTTTTGGTGGTCTGCGGAAAACTATCCTCCAACACCACGTTTCGAAGGAATCTCCTAATTCCTTAGGGATTGACTTTGCTCCTTCTGGTCTTAGCAGAAGGCGGTGAGGAACGGCCCACCCCCAAGCCCTTTCCGTCTCCATTCCTTGTACAGCTGCAGTTTCCTCTCTGCTGCCCCCATCTGGCTTGAGTAATACTTGCAGTCTGTCAGCTGGCAGCCAGACCGTAAAAGAATCAGCCAAACGAGTGGCATCCCGTCCACTCAGTCGCCCTAAGTGATTGCCTAAGAGGGGCCGGCTGTGGAGGGGTGCCCCCCAGCCCCTCCTCTGCCACTGTCCCTAGCCCAGATCCCTACCAGGACATCTGAAACCTTTTACCTAAAAAACCTTGTTAGTCTTTAGGTGCTCCTCGGCTCAACATTAGCAGTTTCTGGGAAATGTCATATTATCACACCAGGCATCTCTTTCTTTCTGCAGGAGACGTGTGGCTGTCAGCAAATGGAGCAGAAGGACACCGATTGATGGGAAAAGAGGATACATATTCAGATATGACAGAGAAGTTTGAATATTTGGATGCACCAAGGAAGGAGGAGGGAAAACAACCACCCAAAAAGAGGAATAATTCCGGTCTTTTGCAGGGGGATTACTCTCTACAGCAAAATACATGGCGAGGAGACAACAGGGATGAGTGCACTGCAAGCAAGAAAAGTTTCAGTGACATATCAGTTATTAATATTCGCCAAAGGATGTGTAATAGAAAAAATATATATAAATGCCAGAAATGCGGAAAAAGTTTCAGGCAGAGAGCGCACCTTACATCCCATCAAAGAATTCACACAGGGGAGAAACCATACAAATGCCTGGATTGCGGGAAAAGCTTCAGTCGGAGTAACACTCTTATCTCCCATCAAAGTATTCACACAGGGGAGAAACCATACAAATGCCTGGAGTGTGGGCAAAGCTTCAGTCGGAGTTACAGTCTAACTTCGCATCGAAGAATTCACACAGGGGAGAAACCACACAAATGCCTGGACTGTGGGAAAGGCTTCAGTCAGAGTAAAAGTCTTACTTCCCATCGAAGTATTCACACAGGGGAGAAACCATACAAATGCCTGGATTGCGGGAAAAGCTTCAGTCGGAGTAACACTCTTATCTCCCATCAAAGTATTCACACAGGGGAGAAACCATACAAATGCCTGGAGTGTGGGAAAAGCTTCAGTCGGAGTAACACCCTTATCTTCCATCAAAGAACTCACACAGGGGAGAGACCATACAAATGCCTGCAGTGTGGGAAAAGTTTTGGAAGAAAATATTACCTCATCTCCCATCGAAGAATTCACACAGGGGAAAAACCATACAAATGCCTGGCCTGTGGAAAAAGCTTCAGTCAGCGTAACAGTCTTAATTCCCATCAAAGAATTCACACAGGGGAGAAACCATACAAATGTGTGGATTGCGGGAAAAGCTTCAGTCGGAGTGACACTCTTACTTCCCATCAAAGAATTCACACAGAGGAGAAACCATACAAATGCCAGGATTGTGGGGAAAGTTTTGGCGGAAAATATTACCTCATTTCCCATCAAAGAATTCACACAAGGGAGAAACCATATACATGCCTGGAGTGTGGGGAAAGTTTCTGTAGGAGGAACAGTCTTACTTCCCATCAAAGAATTCACACAGGGGAGAAACCATACAAATGCCTGGAGTGTGGGAAAAGCTTCAGTCACAGTAGCAGTCTTACTTCCCATCGAAGAATTCACACAGAAGAGAAACCATACAAATGCCTCGATTGTGGGAAATGTTTTGGAAGAAAATATTACCTCATCTCCCATCAAAGAACTCACACAGGGGAGAAACCATACAAATGCCTGGAGTGTGGGAAAGGCTTCAGTCAGATTAAAAGTCTTACTTCCCATCGAAGAATTCACACAGGGGAGACACCATACAAATGCCTGGACTGTGGGAAAGGCTTCAGTCGGAGGGACAGTCTTACTTCCCATGAAAGAATTCACACAGGGGAGAAACCATACAAATGCCTGGATTGTGGGGAAAGTTTCTGTAGGAGGAACAGTCTTACTTCCCATCAAAGAATTCACACAGGGGAGAAACCATAAAAATGCTTGGAGTTTGGGAAAAACTTCAGTCACAGTAGCAGTCTTACTTCCCATCGAACAATTCACACAGAAGAGAAACCATACAAATGTCTCGATTGTGGGAAAAGTTTTGGAAGAAAATATTACCTCATCTCCTATCAAAGACCTCATACAGGGGAGAAACCATACAAATGCCTGGAGTGTGGGAAAAGCTTCAGTCACAGTGGATACCTTGCTTTCCATTGAAGAATTCACACAGGGGAGATATCATACAAATGCCTGGAGTGTGGGGAAAGCTTCAGTCGGAGGGACAGTCTTACTTCCCATGAAAGAATTCACACAAGGGAGAAGCCATACAAATGCCTGGAGTGTGGGAAATGCTTCAGTCAGAGTGACCATCTTACTTCCCATCTAAGAAATCACACAGAGGAGAAACCGTACAAATGCCTCGAATGTGGGAAAAGCTTCAGTCAGAGTAACACTCTTATCTCCTATCAAAGTATTCATGCAGGGGAGGTATATGAATACTTGGAGTGTGGAAAAAGTTTTGGAAGAAAAAATACTCTCATCATCCATCAAAGAATTCAAACCAGCGGAAAACCTTACAAATGCTTGGAGTGTGGGGAAAGCTTCGCTTACAACTACAGTCCTGCTGCCCATCGAAGAACTCAAAGAGGGGAGAAACCATACAAATGCCTGGAGTGTGGGGAAAGCTTTAGTTGCAGTAGGCGTCTTGCTTTCCATCAAAGAATTCACACGGGGGAGAAACTGTACAAATGCCTGGAGTGTGGAAAAGGTTTTGGAAGAAAAGATACTCTCGTCGCCCATCAAAGAATTCACACAGGGGAGAAACCATACAAATGCTTGGAGTGTGGGAAAAGCTTCAGTCACAGTGGATACCTTGCTTCCCATCGAAGAATTCACACGGGAGAAACCATATAAATGCCTGGAGTGTGGAAAAAGCTTCAGTTGCACTTCAAACCTCAGTGTCCATCATAACATTCATATGGGGGAGAAACTATAGAAATGCCTAGAGTGTGGAAAAATTTCAGTCACAGTGGAAGTCTTACTTCCCATCAAGGAGTTCAGAAAGGGGAGAAACCATAGAAATGCCCTGAGTGTGGGAAAAGCTTCAGTTGCAGTTTATACGTTGGTGCCTGTCAGAAAATTTACACAGGGAGAAGCCATAGAAATGCCTGGAATGTGGGGGAAAGCTTCAGGGTGCACACTTTAACGGCCATTTAAAAGTTCACAAAGTTATGGAGTGTGGGATAATCTGTGGTCACAGTAAAGTTCTTGCTTCCCATGGAAGACGTCACACAGGGGAGAAACCAGGGGAGAGGAAATTCATGATTTTAATTGTATTTATGTGTTTATGCATTTTGCAGGTTCATGACCTCTGCAAAGTTCAATCCCTGGTCAGGAAAAGTACCAAAATTTCATAACCACCTCTCAACCTTGACAGTTCTTTGGTTATAACTGACGAAACAGGAGATTTATTTCTCTGGAACTGCAAACAACTGCTGTCTTGAGTCTTATAACCTTGCTTTGAGAATTTAATCGCAGTTACCAAGATGTATTCTAGTCCATGTAGTATAGAAACTCCTTTGCACCATCGCTTTAGGGTCCAACTGTTTTATTTGGAGGACAATCAGGTGTTCAAGTTCAAAGATTTTATTTCTCTTTCTCTGTCACCTCTATCAAAAGTGTCACGTAAGGGTCAAACGAGGCTTTCTGCTGGTAGCTTCCAATCAGAAAAGCCTTATATCGGGTGAACATATCATGTGTGCCGGGTATCCCACTGTACATAGCCTTCTGCCCATCAGCTTAAAAATTGACTTGCCTAAATCTTAAAGAATTGTAATGCTTAGGTATTTAGCTAAGTGTGAGAAATGTTTGGAGACCTGGTTTTTATTGAGTGCAGTTTTCTGTAGCTGTACGATTAATTTCACCTTTTCATCAAATTCTTGCCTAATACAAAAAGCATGCTTTATTTTAAATAAAAACAGTATCTCTAAGAAGTTGTATTTTTATTTATTTATTAGGTTTCTACCCCGCCCTCCCGTCGAAGCGGCTCAGGGCGGCTTACAATTTTAAAAGCAACATAAAATACACTCAATAAATTACAAAATTATAATTTAAAACCAATTAAATATTAAATCCAGTTAAAGATTAAAGATGGCGGCGAGATATTATAAAGTGCAAATGTAACGATCGATGAAGTCATTCTTACTGGAACGTACAGCGAAAAAGCTCCATTTTCACGGCCCTGCGGAATTGCTGGAGGTCCCGCAGTGCTCTGATCTCACTTGGGAGCTTGATGTAGCATTGGTGCCACCAGGGAGAACGCCCTGGTCCTAGTTGCTGTCAACCTGTCGTCCCTAGGCCCAGGGAAGGCCAGGCAGTTTTGTGTTCCAGATGGCAGTGGTCTCTGGGGAACATGCGGGGAAAGGCGGCCCCTTAGGTAGGCAGGCTCCTGACCATAAAGGAGGATTCACCTTGAAGTGAATCCGGAATGCTATTGGTAGCCAGTGCAACGACTTTAGCACAGGTTGGATGTGCTCCCACCTGGGGAGGCCGATCAGCAGCCTGGACGCTGTGTTCTGTACCAGCTGCAGCTTCCAGAGTTGCCCCGAGGGCAGCCCCATGTAGAGAGCATTGCAGTAGTCCAACCTTGTGGTGACCATAGCGTGGATCACTGAAGCCAGATCATTGCATTCGAGGAAGGGGACCAACTGCCTGACCAGCCAAAGATGGTAAAAGGCTGTCTTGGCAGTGGCTGCTACCTGGGCCTCCATTGTCAGGGAAGCATCCAGGAGCACTCCCAAACTCCTGATCCTCGGCGCTGGCACCACTGGCGCCCCACCAAAGGCCGGTAGTGGGACCCCTAACCCGGAACCGCTCCGATTCAGGCATAGGACCTCCGTCTTCGTCGGATTCAATTTCAGTCGGCTCAGCCATCCCAACACGTCCTGCTTTTTAGAAAGATGTTTCAGTAAAGGGACAGGGACTGCTGCCTGTACTACAGTGTACAGTTTCTGCTTCCCTAAGCATGATCCGCCTAACTATTGTACCATTGAACGTATCACATAAATGGTCATGCTTTGTTTCAGCCCCTTTTTCTCCAGATTTTCTGCTTTTAGGGTAATCCCAATTTCTATTTTATCGTTTGCAGATGCAAACAAGTCAGGCATCAAAGGCCTCATAAACAGGCTGAACTCTTGAGTCAAAGAGTAGGCACAATGAAGCAAGTAAGGGCTGCGCTTGAAGCCTGATGCTCAGCAATGTCCCGGAAGCAAAAATGCTGGTCACTTCAGTATCCTTCTGCTTCACTGTGTTTTTCTGCTCTCTCCCTAAACTCTTACTCCTGCTGTATCTGTCATGGTTCAGATGGGGGTGTTACCTGACGCTGCCACCACTCTGGTTTTCGGATCCCTTGAGAAGGCCCAGAGCACCCTCCCAAGGCCTCCGTTGTTTGGCCAAATAATAGGTGTGAGGACCAGGCAGAGGGAACAGCAAATAAAAGGTTTATTTTTACAGGAGGTCAGTCAGATATGGGAAATAAACAAGGTGCAAGAACAGTAACAATAAGTGGGTGAAAAGGAACCAAATGCCGTGACGTGACTAGACTCATACAGTCCCCAGTTCACTGTCTCAATTGGGCCTGAGCCTGCTCACCCTTTCAGGGTGAGGGTCTCTCCCAGCAGCAGCCTTCCCTCTGGCCCTGCTCTCTTGGAAGAAACGAACAGCTCTCCTTCTGTACCAGGTCTTTTATTATCCTTTCTCTGTGATTGGCTAAAATTGGCACCAAAACCTCTCAGGGACTTCTGGGAGTTGTAGGCCTGGCCTCCTCCCACTGCTACGCAGGCTCCCTGGGCCTGCTAGGCCTCTAATTGCACAGCCCACATCATGACAGTATCCCACCGCTCACACCAAATGTCAAATACAGAATCACACCTCAGGCCCCCTGCCTTCTACTCCAGGGCAGTCCAGACTCTAGTTTGGAGCCAGTCTGGGACCTGGTGGGCTCATAACCAGCGGTGAACAGAGAGCCCTGGGCAAGGATCCTTGAAAGGAAAGAAAGCTTTCTTGAAAACTGTGCGGCCTCCTACACTGACCTCCTCACACTCACACTCGCCGAAAGTGAAGCTGGCCGGACCTGAGGCCAGGGAATCTGATCTGCTGTGGAGGCTGCTTGGGCCTTGGAATTCCACTGATGATAGAAAGTAGAACTTTGCTCCTGAGGCTTTTGCTATAGAAGCTGAGTGGGTGATATTGGATCAGTCACAGACTTTCAGCCTAACCTACCTCACAGGGTTGTTGTAAAGTCACAAGGGGGTGAGGAGAATGATATAAGCTGCTTTGGTCCCCATTGCAGAGAAAGACTACTCCCGGTGAGGGCTGGAGATCACTCAGAATTACAACTGCTCTCCAGATGGCAGAGATCAGTTCCCCTGGAGAAAATGGTGGACTCTGTGTCCTTATACCCTGCTGAGATGGCCCCCCATGACAGCCAATGTGACGTGGCAGTCAGATCTTCAGAGTACGGAAGAGGCTGCAGGGGGGATATGGAAAGGTGAAGAGTGAGGGGGAAATAAAGGTAGGTTGATGATTGGTTGGGAAGGAGATAGAGTTGCCAACTCCAGGTGGGAAATTCCTGGATATTTGAGGGATGGAACCTGAAGAGGGTGAGGTTTGAGGAGGGGTGGGACCTCAGAGAAGTACAATGCCGTAGACTCCACCCTCCAACCAGCCATTCCCTCCTGGGGAACCACTGTTGCCAATCTGCAGGTGAAGGGCTGAGATCACTCAGAATTACAACTGCTCTTCAGGTAGCAGAGATCAGTTCCTCTGGAGAAAATGGTGAACTCTGTGTCATTATACTCTGCTGAGGTCTCCACAGCAAATTGACGCTGACAACGGGCCTTATTCCTGGTATCTCTCCCTTATATATAAAGCCGTAGTGGGCTCCAACGTTCCAAATGCACACCTTTAGTGTTTGGCCACAAGAACTGTCAGTCAGAAGACGCTGGCTGGGTTGACTGGCTGCTTTGTGCAGTCCCGCCCAGCGTTTCAAGGTCTTTTGCATATGGAAGCTGATTGCTTCACTCCATTCCACACCTCAAACCCCCCCCCCAAGGCAGTTGGAATTGCCAGTTGCA
>NW_015176148.1:40080-40188 GCF_001447785.1 Gekko japonicus | reverse complement strand
CCAGATGACAGAGATCAGTTTTCCTGGAGAAAACGGCTGCTTTGGAGGGTAGACCCTATGACATTATACCTGCTGAGTCCTTCCGCCCCCCCCCCCCCCCCCCACGCG
>NW_015176148.1:39008-39646 GCF_001447785.1 Gekko japonicus | reverse complement strand
TTTTTTACTATTTCATAATACTGCGGGGAGAGCGGGGTAAAAATCTCAATAAATAAATAAATAGATAAATTATAGTTTTTTAAAAAAACAAAAACAAAGCCAGCATTTAGCTTAAGCTATTAGATTAGATTCTCCTGTCTGTGTTCCTTTTCTATTAACCCGCCAGGAGGCTGGCATCCCTATTAAACCAAAATCTGTTTATAGGGGGCAAGCCCTCCATAATGATCAGAGAGGGGTTCAAAAAAACAAAAAACAAAACACCTTCCTCCCTTTAGAACAGGCCTGCCCCTTTGCCGAGGGACGTCATGATTTGTTTCACTGATTTGCCCCTTTCTCTGCTTACATCTTCTTCCCTCCTGGCTCCACTGAAGGGCTCTAAGCAGGGATTGTCTGGGGGCTTTCTTTGCGGCATTGTTCACCCCTGGCAGTGTGTGCCAGCACATTTTTGGAGGTGGGGGGGAGGCTCCCAATCCCTTAGGGGGGAATCGGCGGGAATCAGGGCCTCCTTAGATAGGAGTCCCGCCACCTTTCCTTACAAACACACACAACATGAGTATTGTCTCTGAGAGAGAAAGCGAGAGAGCCGCGGTCCTAGAGAGCCATCTAGCGATGGTGAGGGGGGGGGGGTGCTGCAAGAG
>NW_015176148.1:21885-38841 GCF_001447785.1 Gekko japonicus | reverse complement strand
AGAAAGTTCAAGCGGCTGCAAGAGGTGCATTTAGGAAGGGCGTGGGAGGGGGGGGGAGAGTGAGGTTGGGGGTGGGGGAGAGAAGGAGGGGAAAGGAGTGGTGGGGCTGGGGGGCAGGGGCGGAAGGGCTGAAGGAATGGCTGAGGGAGCTGGGGATGTGCTTGTCTGTTTTAAAGGGAGGCCAGGGACTGTGTCACTCGGCGGCCCTCAGAAGATCCGCACAGAACAGAACCTGAAGTGTGCAAAGCGGGATTTTGGGGGAAAATGTTCCCCTTCTGTCTCCATGCTGTGCCTTTCTGTCTTGGGGAAATTGAAGCAAGAGGATCGGGTGTCCTCCCCAAAGGGGATTTGCTCCGGAGTAGATTGCAAGTAGAGAAATAGGTACTGCTGCGCTGGGAAGTGGGCCTCAGGGAACCGTCTTTGTACAGTGCTGGCTTTTCGGCTTGGAAACGGAGATGAGCACCGCATCCCTAGAGTCGGATTCGACTGGCTTTCGAGGGAGGGATACCTTTGCCTTTTACCCACTAGCACTGGGTTTCCCCTGGCTTTTCTGTGGTCTCGCCCAAAGCTGCTTTGGGTTGAAGCTGAATTTTGAAACCAAGGTGGGAAGGCTGCCATTTCAAATTCCCCTGCCCTAGTGACGACTGTTTTCCCTTCCCCAAGTATGGGGTGTGTGAGTCCCTTTAGTTGTTTTTTAATTTGTCAGTTGATTATTCTATAACCACACCTGTATCAGGCCATACTTGTGTATTAGCATAGAACGGATGGTTTTTAAAACACTAGAACAGCCCATGTAACTGGGGAGGGGGGGCACTGTTCCCTTATGGCAGAGACATGAGCCGGTGGAGCAGACACGATTATTTGGGGCTCTTTTCTCCTGTTTTTTCCCCATGCATGCATTCAGGTCAGCTTCCCTTGAAGAAGAAGAGACGAGATTGGATGTATACCACGCCCCTCACTCAGTTTCTCAGAGCGGCTTACAAACTCCTTTCCCTTCTCCTCCTCACAACAGACACCCTGTGAGGTAGGTGGGGCTGAGAGAGCCCTCACAGGAACTGCTCTTTTTCAAGGACAGCTCTGACAGAACTATGGCTTGCCCAAGGTCATCCAGCAGCATGTTTAGACAATGGAAGGGGATATATGGTTTTAAACTAATTGGATTATTGTGTAACCTTCTTTTGTAAAATCATCCCTGGTAGAGACATTCCATAACATCATCACTCATTCATAATAAAATAATGATTTGAAGAAGAAGAAGAGATCGGGTTTATACCCCGCCCTTCACTCGGAGTCTCAGAGCGGCTTACAAACTCCTTTCCCTTCCCCTCTCCACAGCAGACACCCTTCGAGGCGGGCGGGGCTGAGAGAGCTCTGACTGGAACTGCTGTTTTTCAAGAACAGTTCTGACAGAACTAGGGCTTGCCCAGGGTCACCCAATAGCTGCGAGCGGAGGAGTGGGGAATCGAACCTGGTTCTCCCAGATTAGAGTCCGCGCACTTAACCACTACACCAAACTGACAGGTAAAGGAATATATTTTGGGAGGCTTTCCTCTGCTTAAACCTCCCCGCTACAGAAAAGCATCGTGGCCTGCCCAGGCAGAGAGTACAACAACGTTTCCCCTGCAGGGCTAGTTTTCCGTGTGCAGGGAGAAATTAATTCCAAGCTGGCATCTCTCACCTTCTGTCCGGGCTCTCCCACCCAATTCCCAGGACACATTCTCCTGAAAGGTGGGGGGCCGTCGGGAGGGTCTTCGCTTCCCTCAGAGGGGAGGAGGGAGGGGTGTGGCTTATGGAAGGGAAAGGGACTCCTCTCCCGGGAATGGGTCAGCAGGGGTTGGGAGCAATGCTCCCTCTAAGCTGTGGAGTCTCGTGAGCAAAAATTCCACTCTGTGAGCGACTGGCATTAAAGTTGTGAGCGAGCGATTTGGCTACGGCATAAACTAGTTTGCTCTGGAGCCATCCCTTCCTGAGCGAAGACAAAAATGTGTGAGCCAGAGGCTAAAAAACTGTGAGCCAGCTCACACTAACTCAGCTTAGAGGGAGCATTGCTCCCAGCCCCCAAAAAACACTATAGCCAGGCCAGGCAGAGAAGGGAAAAAAAATCTTTTCCCTGGAGGGCTAGTCTTCTGTGTGCAGGGATAATTTGTTTCCGAGAGGGTGTCTCTCACCTGCCGTCTGGAGTCAGGCACTCCCTCCCGTCCGGGCTCTCCCCACTCATTCTCCTGAAAGTTGTGTGTGTGGGGAGGGGGTGGCTTCAGGCGGGGATAAAGAGATCCACCTCCCAGGAGTGGGTTGACAGAGTTTTGTGAGGGAGCATTTCGAGGAGAGGGTGGATATGGAAGGTGGGACCACGACCACCCCCTTTCATTTAGAATTGCGGGTTGAAGGGAGAGACGTCCGGCCAAATGTGCTTGGGCCTTGAGGTATCAAATCCACTTATCTTGAATTGTGCCCTGAATCCAGAAAACGTGCATGGCGCAAAACAGGTTTCCCATCCTCTTTCTCTCTCTCCCTTCCTCCCTCCCAGGCAGGAGCAGAAGGACACCCGGATGCCTTCTCCGTCGTCTCCTCTGTGCACTGAAGGGAAAAGAGCCGCCATGCAGACAGCCCAGGTATTGGGGGGTATAGTCACCCCCCCCCCCCCCCGGTCTTGGATGTTTTCTGCAGAGAAGCAGGACAATTAGAACATTACTTTTGATATGGCCCAACTCCAAATGTCTCCGTAACAATATGGAATTTCCCACGGAAACCTATTTAGTCCTTGATCCTCCGGACATCTCTGGCCTCTTCCCCACAAGGCTGCTAACCCCACTGTGGCTGAGGACGGCCCCTCTGCTTCCAAAATGCTCCCAAGGAGGGCTGGGGGAGGGGAGATGTCCCAACGGGGCTCTTCTCGCTCTTCCTATATTAATTGACTCTCTGTTTCTGGCTTCCCCCCTCATGGGCCTGCTTTCCAGTGTGATGTAGAGAAATTGCTTCCTTCTCCTCCTCCTTGCAGGCCGGGGTGTCCTTCGAGGAGGTGGCCGTGGACTTCACCCGGGGGGAGTGGGCCCTGCTGCGCCCGGCCCAGAGAGCGCTCTACAAGGAGGTCATGCTGGAGAACTTCGGGAACGTGGCCTCTCTGGGTGAGGAGGAGCCTTCTCTCCCTCTTGCACTGAGGAGTGACAATAAGGAAGCCCTTCAGGAGGAGGGATGTGGTGTCAGGCTGCCTGCCTCTGGTCCCTGTGGCTGGTCTCTGCCTCTGTCCTCTGAGGTGGGGAGGGTCCTGTGCCTTCCTTGCTGCGAGGGAGCCTTTGCGTGGCAGTCCTGGGCCTGATCCACCTGAGCGGCCCTCAGAAGAGGTGCCAGGAGGAGGCCTGGTTGGGAGGTGGTGGTGCTGGAGGGGTCTCAGCAGGGGACTTCCCTCCAGTCTGGGCCTACCCTTCCCTGGGCTGAGGTGTGGCTGTGGAAGGAGCCTTTTCTTCTCTCCCGTCTGCCCCCCTTTCTGGCCAGGTCTCCAGCCTAAGTCTCCCCCTCCTCGGACCCCCCGGGCCTCCTCCTCCGTGCCGTGTTTCCTCCTTTCTCCCTTTCTCCCTCTCTCCCGTCCAGCCAGCCTTCCCTCACGTCCCTCAGGGACCGCAGCCAGCCCCACAACTCTCTCACGGGCTGGCCACGAGTGAGACATAATCGGGCATCTTCCCCATCAAAGGTCTTAGTCACTGTTGAATTCGGAATGACCCAGAGAGATATTCTAAGGGCTTTGAGTGCCACCCAACTTTAAAACTCTCCTTTCCGTCTTTCCCTCAGTCTATACCTTGATGCTTAATCAAAGTCAACCCTTTCAAAAGGAGGGTCTCACGACTTTGTGGGGAAACGCTGCCCCCATGTGCAATCTGTGCCTACGGAGACTGAGGACCGTAGAGGCCCAGAGTTGGGTGTACGTGTGTGCATGGCCACATATCCGTGCTCCTACAGAGTCTCAGGGTGACAAAAGAGGGATGAGTCTTGGCCCCATACGGCCCTCCATCCCAGCCCCATGACTTGCCTATTGGGTGTTTCTGGAGGGACCATCGATCTGGCTTGGAATTGTTGGATTTAGGGATACATAGAAGAAGAGGTCTAATTTTGTGTGTTTGGGTGTTTTCCTAATAAACAGGACCTCAGTGTGCGAAACCTGACCTCATATCCCGGCTGGAAGAAGAGGAAGGGCCGTTTCTCCCCAGCTGCGATCAAGAAGAGGGATTGGCAGGTAGGGGCCGTCTTGGGACTGTGTGTTTCCTTTGCCTTCCTCGGAATGGCGGGTGAATGTCTGTAGCCTTGTTTAACCTCAGAGTTTACCCTGAAAAGAGCTTGGATGACTTGTGGAGGCCGAAATGGGGCCTGGAGATCTTCCGCCCGGGACAGGAGGCACTTCCCTTCTTCCCGAGTCGTATGGCCCTGAGGCCAAGTCTAGCCCAGTCTTGTCCACTCTGGAAGGCAGTGTCCTTCTGTCCAGGGTGTTGGCTAGCCCGGTTTCGCCTGAGATCCCTTTCACTAGAGATGCCAGGCCCTGATGCTGCCGGCTCTCTCTGCCTGCGAAGCAAAGCACATGCTTTTTGGCAGAGGTGTGACTCGAAGCAAACCGAGGCGGCTCTCGCGTGACCACATTCTACCTCCTCCCCCTGCACGGAGTGGTGTTTCATGCGATTGTAAAAGATCTGGTGCATACAGTACGCCAATATGGAATCCAGCCTCTTCCTGAGGAAGTCCTGCCTTTCCCAGGGTATAACCCTAGTCAGGATTCAAGTCTTCTGAATCTGCTATTAACCATTCACTGTTTTCTAACTATTGTTTTTAACACGTTTATTCCTGATTGATGTACTCTACCCTGAGCCCTTCCAAAGAGGGCGGTATATAAATTTAACAACAACAATAATAATGTGGGCTGAGACAAATAAAATGAATTTCAATAGAGAGAAGTACAAAGTCCTACACTTAGGTACATAAGATCAAAGGCACAGCTATAGAATGGGAGGGACTTGGCTTGACAGCAGCACATGTGAAAGGGATCTAGGTGTTCTGGTTGATCACAAGTTAAACATGAGCCAGCAGGGCGATGTGGCTGTGAAGAAAGCGAATGCAATCTTAGGATGCAGTAACAGAAGCACTGTGTCCAGATCACGGGAGGTGGTAGTTCTGCTCTATTCTGGTATGGTCAGGTTTCACCTGGAGTCCTGTGTCCAGTTTTGGGCCCCATATTTTAGGAAAGATGTTGACAAGCTCGAGCGTGTCCAAAAGAGGGCAACCAGGATGGTGTCAGTGGAACAGTCTGCCCCGGGAGGTGGTGGATGCTCCTTTCCTGGCCATATTCAAGCGGAGGCTGGATGACCATCTTTCGGGTATGTTGTAGGGCTGTCTTTCGGCTGTGTTCCTGCAGAGTGCAGGGGGTTGGACTAGATGACCTGCAAGGACCCTTCCAACTCTAACATTCTATGATTCTATGAATACGAGGAAGCTGTTCACCTACCCCAACGATTGTGTAGGGGGGGGTCTTAGCAAGGGAGTCTCCACAGCAGACTGCTGCATGGGGGTGGGGGAAGGGAGCACAGGGGCAGAGCAATTGGGATGTCGCCGTCTCACTGTTTGCTTTTGTGTTCGCTTTTTGAAAGGACACTTGACCCTTTATACAGAGGCGTCAAACTCATTTGTTACGAGGGCCGGACCTCCTGAACGTGTCCCTTTGTCGGTGTGGCCCGCGTGTGCCGTAAAAGGTCATGCCGGGTATTGGAGGCGTAAGCTCAGAGTCACTCTGGATTCGCCAGTAAGGTTGGGAGGCCTCAAGCACACCCACAGAACACAACAAACATGTAAAATGCCAATGTAAGAGTCTTAAAACTGTTGACATTTCAAATCCAATTAAAGTATAAACTGTATAAACGTTTAAAATATAAAACTATAAGACATTTCAGTCATAAAATTGAAAAAATGATTAGGGCCATAAAGGCGCACACCTCCCCTTAGCAATCATTGACGCTTCAATGCTGTTATAATAGCGAAGTATTTTGCTACTGAAGTGGCGATTGTCGGGTCAGTATCTGTCAGCAGATGGCTCCAGTGGAAGATGTTATTTCCATAACACTGGATAGACCCAATAGGACCTAAGAGATGACCAATGAGAACAAAGCAAAAGAAGGTGTGTCAGCGTCCCAATCTCGCCAGAAGCGCAGGGACAAAACCTGTCTGAATATGGAGTTCGTGAGAAACGTCCCGTTAATTCTGCAGACGGTACAGCATTTAATCTTGCAAGAGTAAAAGCAAATCTATGAGGGGGTGGTAAGATGGCTTAGATATGATGGAAGGGTAAACGGAGGAGGAATTCCCAGAGCAGGAGGAGAAGATACACGCCTGGCACATGCAGCGGTGGTACTCACCCTATCCCAGTTACTTGCTTTCGATCTGATCTGTCTCCATGCTTCTTGCTGAGATATATTCTTGAGTGCTGATATTGGGAGGCCAAGGAGGTTCAGTTTCTTCTCTCCTTGTGTTTGTGTCCTTTATATAAAGTTTCTATCTCTGCTACCTGGCATGACATTTCATGACACACATGGTCTGGCCCAACAAAGTCTCATTTATGTCAGATCCGGCCACCATAACAAATGAGTTCGACACCCCTGGTCTAGAGGATACTGATTTGTATTTTTGGTGGTCTGCAGAGAACTATTCTCCAACACCACATTTCAAAGCAATCTCCTAATTCCTTAGGGATTTATTTATTTATTTATTATTTATTTACATGAGACTTATATACCGCTCATAACCTCTAATGGGTCTCAGAGAGGTTTACAGACTTTACTACTATACAGTAGTGATTGAACCTACCTAGGGCCACATTTCACAAGGGGAGGGACTTCCCTAGCGACACCATGTTGGCAGCGCTTCTTTTCTTCTCCCGGCGGGCTCCGGATGTTGTTGTTATTTCTGGCCTCTTTCTGGCTGCCCGGCGACCTGGAGGCTTGGTGTTTTGCGTGCAAACGTTCTTTCCGGCTAGGGACGGACTTTGCTCGTCCTGGTTTTAGTAGAAGGTGGTGAGGAACTGCCCACTCCCAAGCCCTTTCCATCTCCATTCCTTGTACAGCTGCAGTTTCCTCTCTGCTGCCCCCATCTGGCTTGAGTTAGACTTGCAGTCTGTCAGCTGGCAGCCAGACCGTAGAAGAATCAGCCAACAGAGTGGGATCCCGTCCACTCGGTCGCCCTAAGTGATTGCCTAAGAGGGGCTGGCTGTGGAGGGGTGTCCCCAAGCCCCTCCTCTGCCATCGTCCCTAGCCTGGAGCCCTACCAGGACATCTGAAAGCTTTTACCTAAAAAATCTTGTTAGTCTTTAGGTGCTCCTGGGCTCAACATTAGGTGTTTGTGGAAAGTGTCATATCCTCACACCAGGCACCCCTTTCTTTCTGCAGGAGCCGTGTGGCGATCAGCGAATGTTGCAGAAGAACCCCGATTGATGGGAAAAGAGGATACATATTCAGATGGGATAGAGAAGATTGAATATTTGGATGCACCAAGGAAGGAGGAGGGGAAACACCCACCTAAAGGGAGGAACAATTCCGGTCTTTTGCAGGGGGGTTACTCTCTCCAGGAAGACACATGTCAAGGAGACAACAGGGAGGAGTGCACTGCAAGCAAGAAACGTTTCACTGACATATCAGTTATTAATATTCGCCAAAGGATGTGTAATAGAAAGAAAATATATAAATGCCAGAAATGTGGGAAAAGTTTGAGGCAGAGAGCGCACCTTACATCCCATCGAAGAATTCACACAGGGGAGAAACCACACAAATGTCAGGACTGTGCGAAAAGCTTCAGTCGGAGTGACAGTCTTACTTCCCATCAAAGAATTCACACAGGGGAGAAACCACACAAATGTCAGGACTGTGCGAAAAGCTTCAGTCGGAGTGACAGTCTTACTTCCCATCAAAGAATTCACACAGGGGAGAAACCACACAAATGTCAGGACTGTGCGAAAAGCTTCAGTCGGAGTGACAGTCTTACTTCCCATCAAAGAATTCACACAGGGGAGAAACCAGACAAATGCCTAGATTGTGGCAAAAGTTTCAGTCAGAGTAACACTGTTATCTCCCATCAAAGTATTCACACAGGGGAGAAACCATACAAATGCCTGGAGTGTGGGAAAAGATTCAGTCGGAGTGACAGTCTTCCTTCCCATCAAAGAATTCACACAGGGGAAAAACCATACAAATGCCTGGTGTGTGGGGAAAGCTTCGGTCAGAGTGGACACCTTGCTTCCCATCGAAGAATTCATACTGGGGAGAAACCATACACATGCCTCGAGTGTGAGAAACGCTTCCGTCACAGTTCTCGTCTTATTTCCCATCAAACAACACACACAAGAGAACCATACAAATGTCTGGAGTGTGGCAAAAGCTTCAGTCGGAGTGACAGTCTTACTTCCCATCAAAGAATCCACTCAGGGGAGAAGCCATACAAATGCCTGGAGTGTGGGGAAAGCTTCCGTCAAAGTGGACACCTTGCTTCCCATCGGAGAATTCACTCAGGGGAGAAACCATACAAATGCCTGGAGTGTGGGGAAAGCTTCCGTCAAAGTGGACACCTTGCTTCCCATCGGAGAATTCACTCAGGGGAGAAACCATACAAATGCCTGGAGTGTGGGGAAAGCTTCCGTCAAAGTGGACACCTTGCTTCCCATCGGAGAATTCACTCAGGGGAGAAACCATACAAATGCCTGGAGTGTGGGAAAAGATTCAGTCGGAGTGACAGTCTTCCTTCCCATCAAAGAATTCACACAGGGGAAAAACCATACAAATGCCTGGTGTGTGGGGAAAGCTTCGGTCAGAGTGGACACCTTGCTTCCCATCGAAGAATTCATACTGGGGAGAAACCATACACATGCCTCGAGTGTGAGAAACGCTTCCGTCACAGTTCTCGTCTTATTTCCCATCAAACAACACACACAAGAGAACCATACAAATGTCTGGAGTGTGGCAAAAGCTTCAGTCGGAGTGACAGTCTTACTTCCCATCAAAGAATCCACTCAGGGGAGAAGCCATACAAATGCCTGGAGTGTGGGGAAAGCTTCCGTCAAAGTGGACACCTTGCTTCCCATCGGAGAATTCACTCAGGGGAGAAACCATACAAATGCCTGGAGTGTGGGGAAAGCTTCCGTCAAAGAGGACACCTTGCTTCCCATCAAAGAATTCACACGGGGGAGAATCCATACTAATGCCTAGATTGTGGCAAAAGCTTCAGTCAGAGTAACACTGTTATCTCCCATCAAAGTATTCACACAGGGGAGAAACCATACAAATGCCTGGAGTGTGGGAAAAGCTTCAGTCGGATTGACACCCTTATCTTCTACCGAAGAACTCACACAGGGGAGAGACCATTCAAATGCCTGCAGTGTGGGAAAAGTTTTGGAAGAACATATTACCTCATCTACCATCAAAGAATTCACACAGGGGAGAAACCAAACAAATGCCTGCAGTGTGGGGAAAGGTTCAGTCAGAGTAACAGTCTTACTTACCATCAAAGAATTCACACGGAGGAGAAACCATACAAATGCCTGGAGTGTGGGAAAAGCTTCTGTCAGCGTAAGAGTCTTCCTGCAAATCAAAGAATTCACACAGGGGAGAAACCATACAAATGCCTGGATTGTGGGAAAAGCTTCAGTCAGAGTAACACTCTTATCTCCCATCAAAGTATTCACACAGGGGAGAAACCATACAAATGCCTGGAGTATGGGAAAAGCTTCAGTCGGATTGACACCCTTATCTTCCACCGAAGAACTCACACAGGGGAGAGACCATACAAATGCCTGCAGTGTGGGAAAAGTTTTGGAAGAACATATTACCTCATCTACCATCGAAGAATTCACACAGGGGAAAAACCATACAAATGCCTGGACTGTGGGAAAAGCTTCAATCAGTGTAAAAGTCTTAATTCCCATCAAAGAATTCACACAGGGGAGAAACCATACAAATGCCTGGAGTGTGGGAAAAGCTTCAGTCACAGTAACAGTCTTACTTCCCATCGAAGAATTCACAAAGGGGAAAAACCATACAAATACCTGGATTGTGGGGAAAGCTTCAGTCGGAGGGGAGAGTCTTACTTCCCATCAAAGAAATCACACAGGGGAGAAACCATACAAATTCCTGGAATGTCGGAAAAGCTTCAGTCATAGTAAGAGACTTGCTTTCCATCAAAGAATTCATACAGGGGAGAAACCATACAAATGCCTGGAGTGTGGGAAAAGCTTCTGTCAAAGTGGACACTTTGCTTCCCCCTGCACACTTTAACGGCCATTAAAAAGTTCACAGAGAAACCATACAAAGGTATGGAGTGTGGGATAATCTGTGCTCACAGTAACGTTCTTACTTCCCATAGAAGAAGCCACACGGGAGAAACCAGGGGAGAGGAAACTCATGATTTTAATTTCATAACCACCTCTCAACCTTGACAGTTCCTTGTTATAACTGACGAAGGAGGAGATTTATTGCTCTAGAATTGCAAACAACTGCTGTCTTGAGTCTTATAACCTTTCTTTGAGAATTTAATTGCAGTTACCAAGATGTATTCTAGTCCATGTAGTATAGAAACTCCTTTGCACAGTCACTTTAGGGTCCAATTGTTTTATTTGTAAGACAATCACGTGTTCAAGTTCAACGATTTTATTTATCTTCCTCTGTCATCTCTATCAAAAGTGTGACGTAAGGGTCAAACGAGGCTTTCTGCTGGTGGCTTCCTTATATCGGGTGAACATATCATGTGTGTCGGGTATCCCACTGTACATAGCCTTCTGCCCATCAGCTTAAAAATTGACTTACCTAAATCTTAAAGAATTGTAATGCTTAGGTATTTAGCTAAGTGTGAGAAATGTTTGGAGACCTGATTTTTATTGAGTGTAGTTTTCTTTAGCTGTACGATTAATTTCACCTTTTCATCAAATTCTCGCCTAATACAAAGAGCATGCTTTATTTTAAATTAAAACCGTTATCTCTAAGAAGTTTTTTATTTTTATTTCTTTATTAGGTTTCTACCCCGTCCTCTCCTGCCAACCTAGCAGTTCGAAAGCAAGAAATTGCAAGTAGATAAATAGGTACCACTTTGGTGGGAAGGTAACAGCGTTCCGTGCGCCTTGGTGTTTAGTCATGCCGGCCACATGACCACGGAAACGCCTTCGGACAGCGCTGGCTCTTCGGCTTTGAAACGGAGATGAGCACCGCAACCCTAGAGTCGGATTCGACTGGCTTTCGAGCAAGGGAACCTTTACCTTTACCTTTACCCCGTCCTCACGTCAAGCAGCTCAGGGTGGCTTACAATTTTAAAACCAACATAAAATATACTCAATAAATTACAAAATTACAATTTAAAACCAATTAAATAATTAATCCAGTTAAATATTAACGATGGTGGTGAATTATTATAAAGTGCAAATGCAAATGTAACAACCAATGAAGTCATTATTACTGGAACGTACAGCAAAAAAGCTCTGTTTTCAAGGCCCTGTGGAATTGCTGGAGGTCCCACAGGGCTCTGATCTCACTTGGAAGCTTGTTCTAACATTGGTGCCACCAGGGAGAATGCCCTGGTCCTAGTCGCTGTCAACCTGTCGTCCCTAGGCCCAGGGAAGGCCAGGTGGTTTTGTTTTCCAGATCGCAGTGCTCTCTGGGGAACATGAGGGTAAAGGCGGTCCCTTAGGTAGGCAGGCTCCTGACCATAAAGGGCTTTAAAGGTGAAAACCAGCACCTTGAAGTGAATCTGGAATGCTATCGGATTCAATTTCAGTCGGCTCAGCCTCAGCCATCCCACCATGTCCTGCAACGCTTGGTCCAGATCTTCCATTTTAGAGTCAGATTGACCACTCAACAACAGATAGAGCTGGGTGTCATCTGCATATTGGTGACGCCCCAGCCCATGCCTCTGGGCAATCTGGGCAAGGGGGCACATATAGATGTTAAATAGCATCAGGGAGAGCACTGCCCCTTGTGGCACTCCACATATTAGTGGGTGACTTTGGGACAGCTTCTCCCCAATTGCCACCATTTGTCCCCGACCTTGGAGGAAGGAGACGAGCCATTGCAAGGCAAGCCCCCGAATCCCCATGTCGGTGAGGCGGTGGGTGAGCAGCTGATGATCGGCCGTGTCGAACGCCGCAACCAGGTCCAACAACAGCAGCACCGCCGTCCCGCCCAAATTCAGATGCCTCCGGAGGTCATCCATGAGGGCGACCAGTGCTGTCTCCATCCTATGGCCTGGGCGGATGCCAGACTGGAAAGGGTCCAGCGTGGAAGTGTCATCCAGAAAGCTCTGCAACTGTATCGCCACTGCCCTCTCTATTAACTTGGCCAAATACAGCAAGTTGGAGACCGGCCGATAGTTGGCTAATTCGGCCGGGTCCAGAGTTTTTTTTTAGGAGAGGACAGACCATTGCTTCTTTGAGAAGCCCTGGAACAGCCCCTCAGAGAGGGACCTGTTGATAATGTCCCTAACGGTGCCTCGGAACCCCTCATGGCCAGCTTTAATTAGCCAAGAGGGGCACGGATCAAGGCTGTATGTGGTTGGCAAATCTTGAGATCAACCTCAGCAACGCCATTGAAGATCGGAGACCAACCAGTGAGAATTTTGAAAGATGTGCCATTTGAAATTCGAATGAAACGGAAGGCATATAAAGGACTGACCCTATTCTTCCAAAACCATCAAATCAGCTACAGATGGTTGATTCCAGAAGGACTCATTTTCAAGTTTAAAGATAAAAAAGAAAAGATTGACTCCATCTTCAAAGCTCAAGACTTTATGAAGAGACACGCCAGCTCAGAGGAAGCAGCACTTGCTGAATGGGAGAAGATTGGAAGCAGAGAAGACAGCGACTCGGAGAGGGAGGACAAAGAGCCAGAAGAGGAAGGTGCTGTAGGAGGTGCAACCTACAATCTGAGAGACATTAAAGGAAGACAGCCCAAAAAATAAAGACTGGTTCGTGGAGCACATGCAAAGACTTTATTAACAATGAACCAAAGGGACACTACTAACATATTAACAATTTTATTCTCTACAGAACTTAATGAAAGATGATCGTCAATCTCGTGGAAGAAGCTAAAGACGACTGGATTATTACTAACAAAAAATTAACATACCAGTATTAACACCACTCACTCTTTCTCTTGCTCCCGCTATATACCCTCCCTTTTTCTCAAATTAAAAGCAATAAAGTCCTCTCCTTTTTAGGAGAGTTTAATCACAAAAAAAAAAGGCTGCACGTGATTGAGATCAATCTGTAAACTTCCTCAAGGCTGGGCGAACTGAAAGAATCCAGAATGGGACCAGAAGGTTGGGAGGTTGCGGCGGAGCAACAAAACTTTGTCTGCGAAGTAGCTCGCAAAAGCCTCACAGCCTATATCCAATTCCCTAGTATTTTGTCTGCCCTGTGGCAGAGTTGTTAAAGACCAAATTGTTCTATATAATTGTGCCGGGCGTGAGCTAGCAGATGCAATCGTGGCTGAGTAGAATTCCCTTTTCGCAGCCTTGGCTGCCATCTCATACGACCCATAAACGTTTGATAGGATGCTCTTGTTGCCTCGTCGCGAACACGCCACCACTGTCTCTCGAGCTGTCTGAGCCTTCGTTTGTTCTACTGACACAAGATCTGAAGACTGACCTTTGATATTTCCCATGAAACCGCTGGTTCCCTTTTTCCACAGCTGTAGAAGACTGACACCACAGGGTTAATTTCTTTTAGCTAGTTTTCACAGCCCAACGGTGAGGGCCAGGGAGAGAAGCTGCTATAGTTGTTCAGCATGCATCTCCCATTATCAGGTTCGATTCAGCTGATTGGCCATCACGTACAGAGCCGGTCACCGCCTGGGTCCCTCACACCTGCAGGACCGACTCTCCCCCTCTGCTCGACCAAGACAGCCGGGACTTCTCTGAGCAGGGCCTTTGGCAGGTGTTTCCCTGCAAATGGGTAGGATCAACAACTGGCTGTTCATGTGTATCCTATGTTGTGCCCAAAGCCTGGGGGAATAGCGTGCCCAAGGTGATCAGGAAAGCCGCTTTTCTTCTGGCTTTCCACAAATTAGGGAATGGAATGCCTTTTAAAAAGATGTTTCAGTAAAGAGACAGGGGCTGCTGTCTGTCCTACAGTGTCCAGTTTCTGCTGCCCTAAGCATGATCCTTCTGTGTAACTATTGTACCATTGAACGTATCACATAAATGCGCATGCTTTGTTTCAGCCCTTTTTTCTCCAGATTTTCTGTTCATTTCCTGCTTTTTGGGTAATCCCAATCTCTATTTTATTGTTTCCTTAATGACCCGTTTCCTCTTGATCTAAATTGTTTTACACTGCGTAATTCTCCTTGAGTCCAAGTGAAAAAGATGAACCATAAAAGACATAGGGAAAAAACTGCTCTGATCTCACCTACTCCCAGGTACCCCGAGACCCCAGAAGATAGTGGTTCCTCCCACAGAGAGCCTGGTCTTTAAACATGATGAGAAACCCAAACGTTAACCCAGAGCAAAGGCAAACAAGTCAGGCATCAAAGGCCTCATGAACAGGCTGAACTCCTGAGTCAAAGAGTAGGCACAAAGAAGCAAGTAAGGGCTGCGCTTGAAGCCTGATGCTCAGCAACGCCCCGGAAGCAAATATGCTGGTCACTTCAGTATACTTCTGCTTCACCATATGTTTTTCAGCTCTCTCCCTAAACTCTTACTCCTGCTGTATCTGTCACAGTTCAGATGGGGGTGTCATCTGACGCTGCCACCACTCTGGTTTTCGGATCCCTTGAGAAGGCCCAGAGCACCTTCCCAAGGCCTTCAGACCTCCGTTGTTTGGCCATATAATAGGCATGAGGACCAGGCAGAGGGAACAGCAAATAAAAGCGTTATTTTTACAGGAGGTCAGTCAAACAAGGTGTAAGAACAATAACAATAAGTGGGTGAAAAGGAACCAAGTGACGTGACTAGACTCACAGTCCCCAGTTCACTGTCTCAATTGGGCCTGAGCCTGCTCACCCTTCCTTTCAGGGTGAGGGTCTCTCCCAGCAGCAGCCTTCCCTCAGGCACTGCTCTCTTGGAAGAAATGAACAGCTCTCCTTCTGTACCAGGTCTTTTATTATCAGTCCCCTATCTCTGTGATTGGCGAAAATTGGCACCAAAACCTTTCAGGGACTTCTGGGAGTTGTAGGCCTGGCCTCCACCCACTGCTACGCAGGCTCCCTGGGCCTGCTAGGCCTCTACTTGCACAGCCCACATCATGACAGTATCCCACACTGCTCACACCAAATGTCAGGTACAGAATCACACCTCAGGCCCCCTGCCTTCTACCCCAGGGCAGTCCAGACTCTAGTTTGGAGTCAGTCTGGGGCCTGGTGGGCTCATAACCAGCAGTGAACAGAGAGCCCCAGGCAAGGATCCCTGAAAGGAAAGAAAGCTTTCTTGAAAACTGTGTGGCCTCGTACACTGACCTCCTCACACTTGCCCAAAGTGAAGCTGGCCGGACCTGAGGCCAGGGAATCCGATCTGCTGTGGAGGCTGCTTGAGCCTTGGAATTCCACTGATGATAGAAAGTAGAACTTTGCTCCTGGGGCTTTTGCTGTAGAAGCTGAGTGGGTGATATTGGACCAGTCACAGACTTTCAGCCTAACTTACCTCACAGGATTGTTGTACAAGTCACAAGGGGGAGAGGAGAATGATATAAGCTGCTTTGGTCCCCATTGCAAAGAAAGACTACTTTTCCTCCTGGTAAACCATTGTTGCCAAACTCCAGGTGAGGGCTGGAGATCACTCAGAATTACAACTGCTCTCCAGATGGCAGAGATCAGTTCCCCTGGAGAAAATGGTGGACTCTGTGTCCTTATACCCTGTTGAGATGGCCCCCCCATGACAGCCAAAGTGACGTGGCAGTCAGATATTCAGAGCACGGAAAGGGGCTGCAGGGGGGATATGGAAAGGTGAAGAGTGAGGGGGAAATAAAGGTAGGTTGATGATTGGTTGGGAAGGAGATAGGGTTGCCAACTCCAGGTGGGAAATTCCTGGATATTTGAGGGATGAAACCCGAAGAGGGTGAGGTTTGAGGAGGGGTGGGAGACAAGTACAATGCCGTAGACTCCACCCTCCCAACCAGCCATTCCGTCCTGGGGAACCACTGTTGCCAATCTGCAGGTGAAGGGATGAGATCACTCAGAATTACAACTGCTCTTCAGGTAGCAGAGATCAGTTCCTCTGGAGAAAATGGTGGACTCTGTGTCATTATACCCTGCTGAGGTCGCCACAGCACATTGACGCTGAATGCCCAAGGCCTTGCCACTCTCCCAGAGCCTCTTTCTAGAGCTTTTTGTATTTATTTCCACAACGGGCCTCATTCCTAGTATTTCATAATACAGAATCAAAAAACCCACTTGGGCTTGTTATTTGAATACTTATAGTTAAAAAAGCATTATTGTTAAAAAAAAAAACCCAACAAAGCCAGCATTTAGCTTAGGCTATTAGATTAGATTCTCCTGTCTGTATTCCTTTTGTATTAACCCGCCCGGTCGCTGGCATCCCTATTAAACCAAAATCTGTTTACTGGGGGCAACCCCTCCATTATTATCAGAGAGGGGTTTAAAAAAACAAAACACCTTCCTCTCTTTAAAACCAGCCTGCCCCTTTGCCCAGGGACATCCTAATTTCTTTCACTGATTCGCCCCTTTCTTTCTCTTATTACATTTTCCCTCCTGGCTCCACTGAAGGGCTCTCTAAGCAGGGATTGTTTGGGGGCTTCTTTGCGGCATTGCTCACCCCTGGCAGTGTGACAGCAGATTTTTTGAGGTGGGGGGGGGGAGGCTCCCAATCCCTTAAAGGGAAATTGGCGGGAATCAGTGACTCCTTAGCTATGAGTCCCGCCACCTTTCCTTAAAAACACAGACACACAATGAGTATTGCCTCGAAGAGAGAGAGAGAGAGCCGCGGTCCTAGAGAGGCATCTAGTGA
>NW_015176148.1:18635-21619 GCF_001447785.1 Gekko japonicus | reverse complement strand
GGGGGCAGGGGGGCAGGGGCGGAAGGAATGGCTGAGGGAGCTGGGGATGTGCTTGTCTGTTTTAAAGGGGTCCCGGGGACTGTGTCACTTGGCGGCCCTCAGAAGATCCGCACAGAACAGAACCTGAAGTGTGCAAAGCGGGATTTTTGGAGGAAATCTTCCCCTTCTGTCTCCATGCTGTCTTGGGGAAATGGAAGCAAGAGGATCAGCTCTCCTCCCCAAAGGGGATTTGATCCGGGGTAGACTGCAAGTAGACAAACAGGTACTGCTGCAGTGGGAAGTGGGCCTCATGGAACCGTCTTTGGACAGTGCTGGCTCCTTGGCTTGGAAACAACGGAGATGAGCACCGCATCCCTAGAGTCGGATTCAACTGGCTTTCGAGCGAGGGAAACCTTTGCCTTTTACCTAGATGCCACACAGCACTGGGTTTCCCCTGGCTTTTCTGTGGTCTCGCCCAACGCTCCTTTGGGGCGGGGTTGCCAAGTCTGGTTTGGAAAATACCTGGAGACTTTGGGGGTGGAGCCAGGAGAGGGCGGGGTTTGGGGAGGGGAGGGACCTCAGCACAGTACAATGCCATTGAACCCACCCTCCAAAGCAGCCATTTTCTCCGGGGGAGCTGATCTCTTTCGGCTGGGGATCAGTGGTAAAAGCGGGAGATCCCCAAGCCGCACCTGGAGGTTGGCAACCCTAGTGGGGTGAAGCTGAATTTTGAAACCGAGGTGGGGAGGCTGCCATTTCAAATTCCCCTGCCCTAGTGAGGACTGTTTTTCCTTCCCCAAGTATGGGGTGTGTGAGTCCGTTTTGTTTTTTTTAATTTGCCAGTTGGTTTTTAAAACACGACGGAACAACCCCTGTTAAGGGGGGGGGGGGGGGCACTGTTCCCTTGTGGCAGAGACATGAGCCGGTGGAGCAGACAGGATTATTGTGTGCTCTTTTCTCCTGTTTTTCCCCCCATGCATGCATTCAAGGCACCTTCCCTTGAGGAAGAAGAAGAGAAGAGATTGGATGTACACCCCGCCCCTCACTCGGTTTCTCAGAGCGGCTTACAAACTCCTTCGCCTCCCCACAACAGACACCCTGTGAGGTAGGTGGGGCTGAGAGAGCTCTGACAGGAACTGCTCTTTTCAAGGACAGCTCTGCCAGAACTATGGCTTGCCCAAGGTCATCCAGCAGCATATTTAGACAACGGAAGGGGATATTTGGTTTTAAACAAATTGGAATATATTGTAACATTCTTTTGTAAAATCATCCCTTGTAGACACATTCCATAACATCATAGCTCATTCATAATAAAATAATGATTAGAAGAAGAAGAAGAGATCGGGTTTATACCCCGCCCTTCACTCGGAGTCTCAGAGCGGCTTACAAACTCCTTTCCCTTCCCCTCCCCACAGCAGACATCCTTTGAGGTGGGCGGGGCTGAGAGAGCTCTGACAGGAACTGCTTTTTTTCAAGAACAGCTCTGACAGAACTAGGGCTTGCCCAAGGTCATCCAGTAGTTGCGAGCAGAGGAGTGGGGAATCGAACCAGGTTCTCCCAGATTAGAGTTCACGCACTTAACCTCTACACCAAACTGACAGGTAGAGGAATACATTTTTGGAGGCTTTCCTCTGCTTAAACCTCCCCGCTACAGAAAAGCATCGTGGCCTGCCCAGGCAGAGAGTGCAACAACTTTTCCCCTGCAGGGCTAGTTTTCCGTGTGCAGGGAGAAATTAATTCCAAGCTGGCATGTCTCACCTTCTGTCCGGGCTCTCCCACCCCATTCCCAGCACACATTCTCCTAAAAGGTGGGGGGGAGAGGCCTTTGCTTCCCTCAGAGGGGAGGAGGGAGGGGTGCGGCTTCAGGCAGGGAAAGGGACTCCTTTCCCAGGAATGGGTCAGCAGGGGTTGGTGTGCAATGCTCCCTCTAAGCTGCGGACTCTCGTGGGTAAAAATTCCACTCTGTGATCGACTAGCATGAAAGTTGTGAGTGAGCGATTTGGCTACGGCATAAATTAGTTTGCTCTGGAGCCATCCCTTCCTGAGCGAAGACAAAAATGTGTGAGCCGGAGGCTAAAAAACAGCCAACTCGCACTAACTCAGCTTAGAGGGACCATTGGTCCCAGCCACAAAACAGCACTATAGCCAGGCCAGGCAGAGAATGGAAAAAAAATCTTTTCCGTGGAGGGCTAGTCTTCTGTGTGCAGGGAGAATTTGTTTCAGAGATGGTGTCTCTCACCTGCCGTCTGGAGTCAGGCACTCCCTCCCACCCCGTCCGGGCTCTCCCCCCTCATTCTCCTGAAAGTTGTGTGTGTGGGGAGGGGGTGGCTTTAGGCAGGGAAAGAGCTCCACCTCCCAGGAACGGGTTGACACAGTTTTGTGAGGGAGCATTTCGAGGATGGGTATGGAAGGTGGGTTGAAGGGAGAGACGTCCGGCCAAATGTGCTTGGGCCTTGAGGTATCAAATCCACTTATCTTGAATTGTGCCCTGAATCCAGGAAACGTGCATGGCGCAAAGCAGGTTTCCCACCCTCTTTCTTTCTCTAGCCCCCCACGGTGGGCGCGCGGTGTGTGGGGGGGGGGGGAATCACTGGGGAGACGTGTGGGAGAAGGTAAGAATGCTCTCTTCTCTGTGGTGAAGTTCAGAGGGTGGGGCTCCTTCCTGTTGATTCTAGTTTTCTCCAATGGGAAGGAAGAAAAAAAATCACACACACACACACACGGTGTTGGATGTTTTCTGCAGAGAAGCAGGACAATTAGTACATTACTTTTGATATGGCCCAACTCCAAATGACTCCGTAACAATATGGAATTTCCCATGGAAACCTATTTAGTGTTTGATCCTCCGGACATCTCTGGCCTCTTCCCCACAAGGCTGCTAACCCCACTGCGGCTGAGGACGGCCCCTCGAATTCCAAGATGCTCCCGAGGAGGGCTGGGGGAGGGGAGATGTCCCCAGGTGGGTCTTCTCGCTCTTCCTATATTAATTCACTCTCTCTGTTTAT
>NW_015176148.1:6720-18613 GCF_001447785.1 Gekko japonicus | reverse complement strand
ACCAGCTTTCCAGTGTAATGTAGAGAAATTGCTTCTTCTCCTCCTTGCAGGCCGGGGTGTCCTTCGAGGAGGTGGCCGTGGACTTCACCCGGGGGGAGTGGGCCCTGCTGCGCCCGGCCCAGAGAGCGCTCTACAAGGAGGTCATGCTGGAGAACTTTGGGAACGTGGCCTCTCTGGGTGAGGAGGAGCCCTCTCTCCCTCTTGCAGTGAGGAGTTGACCATAAGGGAGCCCTTCAGGAGGAGGGACGTGGTGTCAGGCTGTCTGCCCTGGTCCCTGTGGCTGGTCTCTGCCTCTGTCCTCTGAGGTGGGGAGGGTCCTGTGCCTTCCTTGCAGAGAGGGGGAGCCCCTGCCTGGCAGTCCTGGGCCTGATCCACCTGAGAGGGCCTCAGAAGAGGTGCCAGGGGGGAGGCCTGGTCGGGAGGAGGTGGTGCTGGAGGGGTCTAAGCAGGGGGCTTCCCTCTAGTCTGGGCCTGCCCTTCCCTGGGATGAGGTGTGGCTGTGGAAGGAGCTCAGCCGCCTTTTCTTCTCTCCTGTCTGCCCCCCTTTCTGGCCAGGTCTCCAGCCTAAGTCTCCCCCTCCTCAGACCCCCCGGGCCTCCTCCTCCGTGCCGTACTTCCTCCTCTCGCCCTCTCTCCCATCCAGCCTTCCTTCTCTCGCATTCCTCAGGGACCGCAGGCAGCCCCACAACTCTCTCAAGGACTGGCCACGAGTGAGACATAATCGGGCATCTTCCTCATCAAAGATCTTAGTAACTGTTGAATTCGGAATGACCCAGAGAGATATTTTAAGTGCTTTGAGTGCCACCAATTTTAAAACTCTCCTTTCTATCTTTCCTCCAGTCTATACCTTGACGCTTAACCAAAGTCAACCCTTTTAAAAGGAGGGTCTCACGACTTTGTGAGGAAATGCTGCCCCCATCTGCAATCTGTGCATACGGAGGCTGAGGACCGTAAAGGCCCAGACTTGGGTGTATGGCCCCATATCCCTGCTCCTACAGAGTATCAGGGTGACAAAAGAGGGACGCGTCTTGACCCGATATACCGTCCTCCATCCCAGCCCCATGACTTGCCTGTTGTGTGTTTCTGGAGGGACCGTCGATCTGGCGTGGAATTGTTGAATTTCTGGGCACACAGAAGAAGAGGTCTGATTTTGCGTGTTTTCCTAATAAACAGGACCTCCGTGTGCGAAACCTGAACTCATATCCCGGCTGGAAGAAGAGGAAGGGCCGTTTCTCCCCAGCTGCGATCGAGAAGAGGTCGAGAAGAGTGATCGGCAGGTAGGGGCCATCTTGGGACTGTGTGTCGCCTGTGCCTTCCTCGTAATGGCGGGTGAATGTCTGTGGCCTCGTTTAACCTCAGAGTTTGCCTGGAAAAGAGCTTGGATGTCTTGTGGAGGCCGAAATGGTGCCCGGAGATCTTCGACCTCGGACAGGAGGCACTTCCCTTCTTCCTAGTCGTATAGCTGTGAGGCCAAGTCGATCCCAGTCCTGTCCACTCTGGAACGCAGTCTCCTTCTGTCCAGGGTGTCGGCTAGCCCGGTTTCGCCCGAGATCCCTTTCACTAGAGATGCCGGGCCCTGATGCTGCCGGCTCCCTCTGCCTGCAGAGCAAAGCACGTGCCTTATGGCAGAGGTGTGACTCGACGCAAACCGAGGCGGCTCTCGCGTGACCACATTCTACCTCCTCCCCCTGCACAGAGTGGTGTTTCATGCGATTGTAAAGGATCTGGCGCCTACAGTATGCCCATATAACATCCAGCCTCTTCCCCAGGAAGTCCTGCCTAGTCCGGATTCGAGTCTTCTGAATCTGCTATTAACCATTCACTGTTTTCTAACTCTTGTTTTTAACTCCTTTATTCCTGATTGTTGTACTCTACCCTGAGCCCTTCCAGGGAGGGCGGTATATAAATTTAACAACAATAATAATGTGGGCTGAGACAAATAAAATGAATTTCAACAGAGAGAAGTGCAAAGTCCTACACTTAGGTAAAGATCAAAGGCACAGATATAGAATGGGAGGGACTTGGCTTGACGGCAGCACATGTGAAAGGGACCTTGGTGTTCTGGTTGATCACAAGCTAAACATGAGCCAGCAGTGTGATGTGGCTGTGAAGAAATCTAATGCAATCTTAGGATGCATTAACAGAAGCACTGTGTCCAGATCACGGGAAGTGGTCGTTCCGCTCTATTCTGGTATGGTCAGGTTTCACCTGGAGTCCTGTGTCCATTTTTGGGCCCCACATTTTAGGAAGGATGTTGACGAGCTGGATCGTGTCCAGAAGAGGGCAACCGGAAAGAGAAGGCTTAGAGGGGATATGATTGCAGTTTTCATGTATTTGAAGGGCTGTCATGTAGAAGATGGAGCAGATCTATTCTCTCTTGCTCCGGATTGCAAGACTAGATCTAATGGGTGGGAATTACAAGGGTGTCGTTACCAGCTAAATATCAGGAGAAACTTCCCAACTGTGAGAGTGGTTGGGCAGTGGAACAGTCTGCCCCGGGAGGTGGTGGATGCTCCTTTCCTGGACATATTCAAGCGGAGGCTGGATGACCATCTTTCGGGTATGTTGTAGGGCTGTCTTTCGGCTGTGTTCCTGCAGAGTGCAGGGGGTTGGACTAGATGACCTGCAAGGCCCCTTCTAACACTAACATTCTATAATTCTGTGAAGACGAGGAAGCTGTTTACCTCTCCCAATAATTGTGTGTGGGGGGGGTTAGCAAGGGGGTCTCCACAGCAGATTGCCACATGGGGGTGGGGGAAGGGAGCACAGGGGCAGAGCAATTGAGATGTCACCGTCTCACTGTTTCCTTTTGTGTTCGCTTTTTGAAAGTACACTTGACCCTTTCTACAGAGGCGTCGAACTCATTTGTTATGAAGGCCGGACCTGTCAGTGTGGCCTGCTTGTACCGTAAAAGGTCATGCCCGGGTACTGGAGGCGTAAGCTCAGAGTCACTCTAGATTCGCCAGTAAGGTTGGGAGGCCTCAAGCACACCCACAGAACACAACAAACATGTAAAATGCCAATGTAAGAGTCTTAAAACTGTTGACATTTCAAATCCAATTAAAGTATAAACTGTTTAAAGGTTTAAAATATAAAACTATAAGACCTTTATTTCATAAAATTGAAAAAACGATTAGAACCAAAAAGGTACACACCTCCCCTTACCAGCAACCACTTACGCTTCAATGCTGTTATAATAGCGAAGTATTTTGCTACTGAAGTGGTGATTGTCGGGTCAGTATCTGTCAGCAGGTGGCTCCAGTGGAAGATGGTATTTTGATAACACTGGATGGACCCAATATGACCTAAGAGCTGACCAATGAGAACAAAGGAATAGGAGATGTGTCAAGCATCCCAATCTCGCCAGAAGCACAGGTACAAAGCCTGTCTGACTACGGAGTTCGTGAGAAACGTCCCGTTAATTCTGCAGACGGTACAGCATTTAATCTTGCAAAGGGTAAAAGCAAATCTATGAGAGGGGGTGGTGAGATGGCTTAGATATGATGGAAGGGTCAATGGAGGAGGAATTCCCAGAGCAGGAGGAGAAGATAGACGCCTGGCACATGCGGCGGTGGTACTCGCCCTATCCCAGTTACTTGCTTTCGATCTGATCTGTCTCCATGCTTCTTGCTGAGATATATTCTTGAGTGCTGCTATCAGGAGGCCAAGGAGGTTCAGTTTCTTCTCTCTTTGTGTTTCTGTCCTTTATGTAAAGTTTCTATCTCTGCTACCTGCTATGACATTTTATGACACACATGGCCCGGCCCAACAAGGTCTCATTTATGTCAGATCCGGCCCCCATAACAAATGAGTTCGACACCCCTGGTCTAGAGGATACTGATTTTTATTTTTGGTGGTCTGCGGAGAACTATCCTCCAACACCACGTTTCGAAGGAATCTCCTAATTCCTGAGGGATTGACTCTGCTCGTCCTGGTCTTAGAAGGCGGTGAGGAACGGCCTGGCCCACTCCCAAGCCCTTTCCATCTCCATTCCTTGTAAAGCTGCAGTTTCCTCTCTGCTGCCCCCATCTGGCTTGAGTTAGACTTGCACTCTGTCAGCTGGCAGTCCGACTGTAAAAGAATCAGCCAACAGAGTGGCATCCCGTCCACTCGGTCGCCTGAAGTGATTGAGTAAGAGGGGACGGCTGTGGAGGGGTGCCCCCCAGCCCCTCCTCTGCCACCGTCCCTAGCCCGGATCCCTACCTGGACATCTCAAAGCTTTTACCCGAAAACCTTGTTAGTCTTTAGGTGCTCCTTTGCTCAACATTAGGCGTTTGTGGAAAGTGTCATATCCTCACACCAGGCATCCCTTTCTTTCTGTAGGCGATGTGTGGCTGTCAGTGAATGGAGCGGAAGAACACCGACAGATGGAAAAACAGTGTACATATTCAGACGTGACAGAGAAGTTTGAATATTTGGATGCACCAAGGAAGGAGGAGGGGAAACACCCACCTAAAGGGAGGAACAATTCCGGTCTTTTGCAGGGGGATGACTCTCTACAGGAAAATACACGTCAAGGAGACAACAGGGAGGAGTTCACTGCAAGCAAGAAAAGTTTAACTGACATATCAGATATTAATATTCGCCAAAGTATGCGTAACAGAAAGAAAATATATACGTGCCAGATATGCAGAAAAAGTTTCAGGCAGAAAGCGCACCTTACATCCCATCGAAGAATTCACACAAGGGAGAAACCATTCAAATGCCTGGACTGTGGGAAAAGCTTCACTCAGAGTAACATTCTTATCTCCCATCAAAGTATTCACACAGGGGAGAAACCATACAAATGCCTGGATTGTGGGAAAAGCTTCACTCAGAGTAACATTCTTATCTCCCATCAAAGTATTCACACAGGGGAGAAACCATACAAATGCATGGAGTGTGGGAAAAGCTTCAGTCGGAGTAGCACCCTTATCTTCCATCAAAGAACTCACACAGGGGAGAAACCATACAAATGCTTGGATTGTGGGGAAAGCTTCCATCGGAGTGACCGTCTTACTTCCCACCGAAGAATTCACACAGGAGAGAAACCATACAAATGCCTGGACTGTGGGAAAAGCTTCAGTCGGAGTGACAATCTTACCTCCCATCAAAGAATTCACACAGGGGAGAAATCATACAAATGCCTGGAGTGTGGGGAAAGCTTCATTCGGAGTAACACTCTTATCTCCCATCAAAGAATTCACACTGGGGAGAAACCATACAAATGCCTGGATTGTGGGGAAAGCTTCATTCGGAGTAACGCTCTTAATTCTCATCGAAGAATTCACACTGGGGAGAAACCATACAAATGCCTGGATTGTGGGGAAAGCTTCAGTCGGAGTAGCACCCTTATCTTCCATCAAAGAATTCACACTGGGGAGAAACCATACAAATGCCTGGATTGTGGGGAAAGCTTCATTCGGAGTAACGCTCTTAATTCTCATCGAAGAATTCACACTGGGGAGAAACCATACAAATGCTCACAGTAACAATCTTACTTCCCATTAAAGTATTTACGCAGGGGAGAACCTATATAAATGCTTGGAGTGTGAGAAAAGTTTTGGAAGAAAAGATACTCTCATTGCCCATGAAAGAATTCATACCACGGAAAAACCTTACAAATGCCTGGAGTGTGGGAAACGCTTCAGTCACAGTTCTCGTCTTATTTCCCATGAAAGAATTCACACAGGGGAGAAACCATACAAATGCCTGGAGTGTGGGAAAAGCTTCAGCTCGAATGACAATCTTACTTCCCATCAAAGAATTCACACAGGGGAGAAACCATACAAATGCCTGGAGTGTGGGAAAAGCTTCATTCACAGAAAAAGTCTTACTTTCCATCAAAGAATTAAAACAGGGGAGAACCTATATAAATGCTTGGACTGTGAGAAAAGTTTTGGAAGAAAAGATATTCTCATTGTCCATCAAAGAATTCATACCGGGGAAAAACCTTACAAATGCCTGGAGTGTGGGAAAAGCTTCAGTCACCGTTCCAATCTTACTTCCCATCAAAGAATTCACACAGGGGAAAAACCATACAAATGCCTGGAGTGTGGGAAAAGCTTCAGCTGGAATGTCAGTCTTATTTCCCATCAAAGAATTCACACAGGGGAGAAACCTTACAAATGCATGGAGTGTGGAAAAAGCTTCATTCACTGCGGAAACCTTGCTTCCCATCAAAGAATTCACACAGGGGAGAAACCATACAAATGCCTGGAGTGTGGGAAAAGCTTTGGTTACAGTAAGAGTCTTGCTTCCCATCAAAGAATTCACACAGGGGAGAAACCATACAAATGTCGTGTGTGGGAAAAGCTTCCGTCAAAGTGGAAGACTTACTTCCCATCGAAGAATTCACACAAGTGAATCAAACAAATGCCTGGATTGCGGGAAAAGCTTCAGTTGGAAGGGCAGTTTTACTTCCCATCAAAGAATTCACACAGGGGAGAAACTATAGAAATGCCTGGATTCTGGGAAAAGCTTCAGTCGGAGTGACAGTCTTACTTCCCATCGAATAATTTACACAGTGGAGAAACCATACAAATGCCTGGAGTGTGGGAAAAGCTTCAGTTGGAAGGGCAGTTTTACTTCCCATCAAAGAATTCACACTGAATCATATAAGTGCGTGGAGTGTGGGAAATGCTTCAGTCACAGTGCACACCTTGCTTCTCATCAAAGAATTCACACAGGGGAGAAACCATACAAATGCCTGGAGTGTGGGAAAAGCTTCAGTCGGAGTGACATCAAAGAATTCACACAGGGGAGAAACCATACAAATGCCTCAATTGTGGGGAAAGCTTCAGTTGGAGGAACAGTCTTACTTACCATCAAAGACTTCACATGGGAGAAACCATACAAATGCCTGGAGTGTGGGAAAAGCTTCAATCACAGTAACAATCTTACTTCCCATTAAAGTATTTACGCAGGGGAGAACCTATATAAATGCTTGGAGTGTGGAAAAGGTTTTGGAAGAAAAAATACTCTCATCATGCATCAAAGAATTCACACCAGGGAAAAACCTTCCAAGGGCTTGGGGTTACAGTTACAGTCTTGCTGCCCATCAAAGGATTCACACAGAATGAATGCGAAATATATAATCCCTTAAGAAAATGATTCCCCATGATAGAAAAAATAACCTTTGAGAACTTGAATTGGAAAAGCATCAATAAAGCTAGATATAAAATAATGATTTACAGTTGACAAGTTATAAGTTTATCACTTTGTATTCTGTATTCCGAAATAATGTAAGTTGTTATATGATAGAAATTTTATAGTATTCTTTTTTTTCTCTAAGTGGAGCAACCTATATTTGTGTATTATAATGTTGAATTCTGTATTCCTTTTGAAAAAGAATAAAAATTGTTTGGGAAAAGAATTCACATGGGAGAAATCATATCAATGCCTGGAGTGGGGAAAATGCTTCAGTTGCAGTTCACACCTCAGTGTCCATTAGACAATTCAGAAAGGGGAGAAACCATAGAAATGCCTTGAGTGTGGAAAAAGCTTCAGTCACAATGGAAGCCTTACTTCCCATCAAGGAATTCAGAAAGGGGAGAAACCATAGAAATGCCCGGAGGCGTCTGTCAGAAAAATCACACAGGGGAGAAGCCATATAAATTCCTGGAGTGTGGGAAAAGCTTCAAAGTGCGCACTTTAATGGCCATCAAAAAGTTCACAGAGTGGAGAAAACATACAAAGGTATGGAGTGTGGGATAAACCATGGTCACAGTAACACTCTTACTTTCCATAGAAGAAGTCACACAGGGGAGAAACCAGGGGAGAGGAAATTCATGTTTTTAATTGTATTTATGCTCTGGAATTGCAAACAACTGCTGTCTTGAGTCTTATAACCTTGCTTTGAAAATTTAATCAGAGTTACCAAGATGTATAATAACTCCTTTGCACAATCACTTTAGGGTCCGATGGTTTTATTTGAAGGACAATCACGTGTTCAAGGTCAAAGATTTTATTTCTCTTCCCCTGTCCCCTATATCAAAAGTGTCACATAAGGGTCAAATGAGGCTTTCTACTGGTGGCTTCCAATCAGAAAATACCTTATATTGGTTGAGCATATCATGTGTGCCGAGTATCCCATCAGTTTAAAAATGGACTTGCTTAAATCTTCAAGAATTGTAATGTTTTGGTATTTAGCTAAGTGTGAGAAATGTTTGAAGAACTGATTTTTATCGAGTGCAGTTTTCTGTAGTTGTATGATTAACTTATACCTTTTATCAGATTCTTGCCTAATACAAAGAGCATGGTTTATTTTAAATAAAAACATTTTCTCTAAGAAGCTCACTGCTTGTTCTACTCACACAAGATCTGAAGACTGGTCTCATATATTTCATTGCATTGGAAGAGATGAGTCTCTCAGAAAGTTTGCTCAGTAAACCTTAATGGGTGATTCTGTAGCTGAGTCCAGCTAATGAGGGTTTAACTTCCGCAAGAGCTGGGTTCAGTGCAGACCCCTAGACAGTATGCAAATTATATAATTCACAACAACTTCGGCATTTGATAGGGAAATGAATTTTCCTGGGGGGGGGGAAATAAGCCCCCTTGCAGGGATGCCTTTCCGACTGCCTCCATCTGCATTCTCTGCGTTTTCCTGTGAAGCTGCTGCTTCCCTTTTTCCACAGAAGACTGTCGCCACAGGGTTAATTTCTTCTAACTAGTTCCATGATGTAGTGATGGCCGCAGGAATAAACAGCTTTAAAGAGGGATTCGCCACCACTGCTTGGCCCCTCGGAGTCAGGTCTTCTACAGGTGCCAACCTGCAAATGGGTAAAATCAACCACCACCTCTACATATATCTTTTCTGTTACTACCCCCAGCTTAAGGAATGGCTCCCACTCTCCCAGCTTTTCACAAACTATCCAAAACAGTTATTCAAGAGAGCTTCTCTAGGCATGCGTAGAGTTGCACTGTACTGAATGAGTCACAAAGTGAGTTATTTCAAGGATCAGGGACTGTGGTCTATGCTGCTGTGTTCAGCTAGATGAAGCTAGGATCCTACTATGTAGGATTTTGCATCATGTAATGTGTCCTGTTAAGTCTGATGCTTGGCTTCAGTCCTGGTTTTAGATTTCTGATTGGTTCTGCAGCCCTCATCCTCTTGTGTTGTTTATTGAATGCCCCATCTTGTTGAGTGTATTGATTCACTCCGTGCAGTCTGCCTTGAGTCCAGATGAGAAGGGCCGACTATAACTGGCATCTCCCTTATAAATAAAAGCTGAATGGTGGTGGCACTTCTCTAGAACATTCCACACGCTCCAAAATCAGTTCGCTCTCTGATCTGTCATTTAGAGGGTCTCCCTATCCACTGGCTGCTTTGCTGTCTTGTTGAGTGTATTGACTCACTCCATGCAGTCTGCCTTGAGTCCAGATGAGAAGGGGCGACTATAACTGGCATCTCCCTTATAAATAAAAGCCGAATGGTGGTGGCACTTCTCTAGAACATTCCATATGCTCCAAAATCAGTTCGCTCTCTGATCTGTCATTTAGAGGGTCTCCCTATCCAGTGGCTGCTTTGCCTGAGTCCTGCCTCCAACATTCTAAACATTTTGCATTTCCTCTCCCCCCCCATAGCCAGTCAGAACACAGAGGTTATTTGCATATGCAGCCTCATTGGCCTTTGCCTCGGAACACAGAGGCCGTTTACAGATGCGACTTGATTGGCTTTTGCCTCTAACATTCTAAACAGTTTGCTATTCTGAGGTAAAATGTGTTTGATCTCCAGGTGAGGGCTGGAGATCACTCAGAATTACAACTGCTTTCCGGATGGCAGAGATCAGTTCCCCTGGAGAAAATGGTGGGCTCTGTATCCTTATATGCTGCTGGGGTGGCCCCTGTATGACAGCCAATGTGACATAGCAGTCAGGGCTTCAGAGCACGTGAGAGGCTGCAGGTGTGTGGGAGGTGGAAAGCTGAAGAGTGAGGGGGAAATGTAAGTTGATGATTGGCTGGGAAGGAGATAGGGTTGCCAACTCCAGGTGGGAAATTCCTGGAAATATGAGGGATGGAGCCTGGAGAGGGTGACGTTTCAGGAGGCGTGGGACCTCGGACAGGTACAAAGCCATAGACTCCACCCTCCAAACCAACTATTCTTTTCTGGGGAACCATCATTGCCAATCTCCAGGTGAGGGCTGGAGATCACTCAAAATTACAACTGTTCTTTAGGTAGCAGAGATCAGTTCCTCTGGAGAAAATGGTGGACTCAGTGTCATACCCTGCTGAGGTTGCCACAGCAAATTGACACTGAGTGTCCAAGGCCGGGGCACCCGCCCAGAGCCTCTTTCTAGAGGCCGCTGTATTTATTTCCACAACGGGCCTTTTTCCTAGTAAATAAATAAATAATATTCAGCTGGGGCGCCTGATCTCCCCAAGCCCCGCCCTCTTCAAGGCTCAACCCCCAAATCGCCAGGAAATTGTCAATCTCAAAGTGGCAATGCTAGAAAGGCCTGACCCCCCTGAGTCCTTCCTGAAAGGCCAATACACACATGAAAAGGACCCTGCCCTCGCCCCCTGCCTATCACTCACAGAAACCCAGTGTGGGGTGCTGTAATTGCCTAGCAACAGCCACTGAGGGAATCCATTTCTTAAAGTTACAGGTGCTCATTTTATCATTTGGGTTTTTTTAAAAAAGCATTTTTCCCCTAACACATTTTATTTTTCCCCTGTAACCCTGGGAAATTTTCAGTTTGTACAAAGTTGTCTCATAGGTACAACTCTCATAGGCACAACTCACAGTTCTTTTCTATTGCCAGCAAAGTGTTGAAAACACTTATTGTATGAGAAAAATACAGACATACACCACTTTTTGGGGTTAACCCATAGAGCATACAGAGGCACTGCCATGAGTATTGTCCTCAAGGAGGGGCACAGACTTCACAATTTCCCCGGTGGGAGGATGGGACTGAACCTGGTCCAGGCTCACAGTAATCTATATTAAAATGTTTAAATATGAAGTTACATTTCCAAAAACCATCAACAATTAATCGAGGTTTAAAAAAAAATTTTTTTTTGTTTGGTGTAGTGGTTAAGTGCACGCACTCTAATCCTGGAGAACTGGGTTTGATTTCCCACTCCTTCACTTGCACCTGCTGGATGACCTTGGGCAAGCCATAGTTCTGGCACAGCTGTTCTTGAAAAAGAACAGTTTCTGTCAGAGCTCTCTCAGCCCCACCTACCTCACAGGGTGTCTGTTGTGGGGAGGGGAAGGGAAAAGAGTTTGTAAGCCGCTCTGAGACTTCTTCTGGTAGTGAAGGGGGGGGGGTATAAATCCAATAAGAACATAAGAGACGCCGGCTTCCAGTTTGGCTTCCGCAAATGGTGGACGCATCCCCGGGTCGCTCCCGGGGGCGTCTCGCCCGCCCGCGGTTGAGGAGGGAATTCGCGCAAGCGGAGACCCAAACGAGCACCTCAGTAGAGGAGCTCGGATCCGGGGCGCTTTAGGGCATTTTGGGGGAGCCTCTTTCCCGGCCGAACGGTCGGAAATTGAGGCTCTCTCCTCGCCCTGCCCCTATGGACCTCGCCGCGTGAGTGACCCTGTAAGGGGTATAGTGGAACCTACGGACGTCACCGAGTGATGAAGCGAAAAAGTGAAAAAGCGATGAAATTGGAAAAGAACGGCTGGAACTGTGAGTTGTCAATCGTAGCCGAAAAGGAATAATCGCATCCCCCCCACCCCAAGCGATAAGAAATGAGAGAAGGAGAAGATCCTTCTATCCTCGTTTAAACTTTTGTTTTATACGAACTCGGCGGAGAAAAGGGGGGGGACTGAAACTGGAAGAAGCCCTTTGGTAATTTAAGCGAAAGAGCGAATGACTTTAACTTTGAATGAACTGTTAGAACTTTCTGAGTGAGCTCCCCCCCCCAGCGAAATGACACGAGAAAGTGAGGGGTTGCCCTCACCCTC
>NW_015176148.1:0-6465 GCF_001447785.1 Gekko japonicus | reverse complement strand
TGACGGAAGAAGCAATACTAACAAAATACCATTGGGACAATTCTAACATACTAATATGGATTTCTTAATTGTTAAGATGAAAGCAGATTGGCGACTCACAGAAGAAGCTAAAGAAGAATGTTTCACTTTTACTAACAGATTAACTTAGCAACAATTAACATCACTCATCTTTCCTTTACCCCACTATATACCCTCCTCTTTTCCTTAAGCGAAACTCCTCTCCTTTTTAGGAGAGTTCAATAAAGCATTTACTAAAAAAAAAAAAAAAGAACATAAGAGACGCCAATGTTGGATCAGGCCAAAGGCCCATCCAATCCAACACTCTGTATCACACAGTGGCCAGAAATACCAGTGCCATCAGGAGGTCCAACAATGGGGCCAGGACATTAGAAGCCCTCCCACTGTTGACCCTCCCAAGCACAAAGAAGAGAGAGCATCACTTGCCACAGAGTCCCTATCTATACCTTGTGGCTAATAGCCACTGATGGACCTCTGCTCCATATGCTTATCTAAATCCCTCTTGAAGCCGTCCATGCTTGTAGCTGCCACCACTTCCTGTGGCAGGGAATTCCATGTGTTAATCACTCTTTGGGTGAAGAAGGACTTCCTTTTATCCGTTCTAACCCGACCGCTCAGCAATTTCATGGAGTGCCCATGAGTTCTTGTATTGTGAGAAATCTAATAGCCTAAGCTAAATGCTGGGTGGGTTTTTTTTTAACAATAATGCTTTTTTAACTATAAGTATTCAAATTACAAGCCCAAGATCTAGAAAGAGGCTCTGGGAGAGTGCCAAGGCCTTGGGCACTCAGCGTCAATTTGCTGTGGTGACCTCAGCAGGGTATAATGACACAGAGTTCACCATTTTCTCCAAAGGAACTGATGTCTGCTACCTGAAGAGCAGTTGTAATTCTGAGTGCTAAATGCTGGGTGGTTGTTTTTTTTTAACAATAATGCTTTTTAAACTAAGAATTCAAATAACAAGCCCAAGGGGTTTTTTTTTGTTTCTGTATTATGAAATACTAGGAATAAGGCCCGTTGTGGAAATACCTGAAGAGCAGTTGTAATTCTGATGCTAAATGCTGGGTGGTTGTTTTTTTTTAACAATAATGCTTTTTAAACTAAGAATTCAAATAACAAGCCCAAGGGGTTTTTTTTTGTTTCTGTATTATGAAATACTAGGAATAAGGCCCGTTGTGGAAATACCTGAAGAGCAGTTGTAATTCTGAGTGATCTCAGCCCACCTGAAGATTGGCAACAGTGGTTCCCCAGGAGGGAATGGCTGGTTGGGAGGGTGGAGTCTACGGCATTGTACCTGTCTGAGGTCCCACCCCTCCTCAAACCTCACCCTCTTCAGGTGCCATCCCTCAAATATCCAGGAATTTCCCACCTGGAGTTGGCAACCTTATCTCCTTCCTAACCAATAATCAACCTACCTTTATTTCCCCTTCACTCTTCACCTTTCCATATCCCCCCTGCAGCCCCTTTCCATGCTCTGAAGCTCTGACTGCCACGTCACATTGGCTGTCATGGGGGGCCATCTCAGCAGGATATAAGGACACAGAGTCCACCATTTTCTCCATGGGAACTGATCTCTGCCACTGGAGAGCAGTTGTAATTCTGAGTGATCTCCAGCCCTTACCTGGAGATTGGCAACAATGGTTTACCAGGAGGAAAAGTAGTCTTTCTTTGCAATGGGGACCAAAGCAGCTTATATCATTCTCCTCTCCCCCTTGTGACTTTACAACAACCCTGTGAGGTAGGTTAGGCTGAAAGTCTGTGACTGGTCTAATATCACCCACTCAGCTTCTACAGCAAAAGCCCCAGGAGCAAAGTTCTACTTCCTATCATCAGTGGAATTCCAAGGCTCAAGCAGCCTCCACAGCAGATCAGATTCCCTGGCCTCAGGTCCGGCCAGCTTCAGTTTGGGCGAGTGTGAGTAGGTCAGCGTAAGATGCCCCACAGTTTTCAAGAAAGCTTTCTTTCCTTTCAAGGATCCTTGCCCGGGCTCTCTGTTCACCGCTGGTTATGAGCCCACCAGGCCCCAGACTGGCTCCAAACGAGAATCTGGACTGCCCTTGGGTAGAAGGCAGGGGGCCTGAGGTGTGATTCTGTACCTGACATTTGGAGTGAGAGGTGGGATACTGTCATGATGTGGGCTGTGCAAGTAGAGGCCTAGCAGGCCCAGGGAGCCTGCGTAGCAGTGGGAGGAGGCCAGGCCTACAACTCCTAGAAGCCCCTGAGAGGTTTTGGTGCCAATTTTAGCCAATCACAGAGAAAGGGGACTGATAATAAAAGACCTGGTACAGAAGGAGAGCTGTTCCTTTCTTCCAAGAGAGCAGGGCCAGAGGGAAGGCTGCTGCTGGGAGAGACCCTCACCTTGAAAGGGTGAGCAGGCTCAGGCCCAGCTGAGACAGTGAACTGGGGACTGTGAGTCTAGTCACGTCACGGCATTTGGTTCCTTTTCACCCACTTATTGTTATTGTTCTTGCACCTTGTTTGTTTCCCATATTTGACTGACCTCCTGTAAAAATAACCCTTTTATTTGCTGTTCCGTCTGCCTGGTCCTCACGCCTATTATTCGGCCAAACAACGGAGGTCTGAAGGCCTTGGGAGGGTGCTCTGGGCGTCAGGTGACACCCCCTTCTGAACCATGGCAGATACAGCAGGAGTAAGAGTTTAGGGAGAGAGCAGAAAAACATACGGTGAAGCAGAAGTATACTGACGTGAGCAGCATTTCTGCTTCCGGGGCATTGCTGAGCATCAGGCTTCAAGTGCAGCCCTTACGTGCTTCATTGTGCCTACTCTTTGACTCAGGAGTTCAGCCTGTTCATGAGGCCTTTGATGCCTGACTTGTTTGCCTTTGCTCTGGGTCAACATTTGGGTTTCTCATCATGTTTAAAGACCAGACTCTCTGTGGGAGGAGCCACTATCTTCTGGGGTCTCGGGGTACCTGGGAGTAGGTCAGATCAGAGCAGTTTTTTCCTTATGTCTTTTATGGTTCGTCTTTATCACTGAGACTCAAGGAGAATTACATAGTGTTAAACAATTTCGGAACGGGTCATTAAGGAAACAATAAAATAGAGATTGGGATTACCCAAAAAGCAAGAAATCTGGAGAAAAAAGGGCTGAAACAAAGCATGCACATTTATGTGATGCGTTCAATGGTACAATAGTTACACAGAAGGATCATGCTAAAGGCAGCAGAAACTGGACACTGTAGTACAGACAGCAGCCCCTGTCCCTTTACTGAAACGTCTTTCTATAAAGGATTTCATTCTCTAATTTGTGGAAAGCCAGAAGAAAAGCAGCTTTCCTGATCTCCTTGGGCAAGCTATTCCCCCAGGCTTTGGGCACAACATAGGATGCCTATGAACAGCCAGTTGTTGATTCTACCAATTTGCAGGGAAACACCTGCCAAAGGCCCTGCTCAGAGAAGTCCCGGTTGTCTTGGTCGAGCAGAGGGGGAGAGTCGGTCCTGTATGTGTGAGGGGCCCAGGTGGTGACTGGCTCTGTACGTGATGGCCAATCAGCTGAATCAAACCTGATAATGGGAGATGCATGCCGGACAACTATAGCAGCTTCTCTCCCTGGCCCTCACCGTTGGGCTGTGAAAACTAGTTAAAAGAAATTAACCCTGTGGCTTCACTCTTCTGCAGCTGTGGAAAAAGGGAACCAGCGGATTCATTAGAACAAACGAAGGCTCAGACAGCTCGAGAGACAGTGGTGGCGTGTTCACGACGAGGCAACAAGAGCATCCTATCGAACGTTTATGAGGTTGTCTGAGATGGCAGTCAAGGCTGCAAAAAGGGAATTCTACGCAGCCACGATTGCGTCTGCTAGCTCACACCCGGCACAATTATATAGAACAATTTGGTCTTTAACAACTCTGCCACAGGGCAGACAAAATACTTAGGAATAGCATTCCGGATTCACTTCAAGGTGCTGGTTTTGACCTTTAAAGCCCTTTACAGTCAGGAGCCTGCCTACCTAAGGGACCGCCTTTCCCTGCATATTCCCCAGAGAGCACTGCCATCTGGAACACAAAACCACCTGGCCTTTCCTGGGCCTAGGGACGACAGGTTGACGGCGACTAGGACCAGGGCGTTCTCCCTGGTGGGCACCAATGCTAGAGAAGCTCCCAAGTGAGATCAGAGCACTGCGGGACCTCCAGCAATTCTGCAGGGCCGTAAAAACTGAGCTTTTTCGCTGTACGTTCCAGTAAGAATGACTTCATCGGTTGTTACATTTGCATTTGCACTTTATAATATTTCACCACCATCGTTAATATTTAACTGGATTGAATATTTAATTGGTTTTAAATTGTAATTTTATAATTTATTGAGTGTATTTTATGTTGGTATTAAAATTGTAAGCTGCCCTGAGCCGCTTCGACGGGAGGGCGGGGTAGAAACGTAATAAATAAATAAAAATAAAACTTCTCAGAGATACCGTTTTTATTTACAATAAAGCATGCTCTTTGTATTAGGCAAGAATTTGATGAAAAGGTGAAATTAATCGTACAGCTACAGAAAACTGCACTCAATAAAAATCAGGTCTCCAAACATTTCTCACTCTTAGATAAATACCGAAGCATTTTTAAGTTGATGGGCAGAAGGCTATGTACAGTGGGATACCCGGCACACATGATATGCTCACCCGATATAAGGTCTTTTCTGATAGGAAGCCACCAGTAGAAAGCCTTATTTGACTCTTATGTGACACTTTTGATAGAGATGACAAAGGAAGAGAAATAAAATCTTTGAACTTGAACACGTGATTGTCCTCCAAATGAAACAATTGGACCCTAAAGTGATTGTGCAAAGGAGTTTCTATACTACATGGACTAGAATACATCTTGGTAACTGCGATTAAATTCTCAAAGCAAGGTTATAAGACTCAAGACAGCAGTTGTTTGCAATTCCAGAGCAATAAATCTCCTCTTTCGTCAGTTATACCAATGAACTGTGAAGGTTGAGAAGTGGTTATGAAGTTTTGGTACTTTTCCTGACCAGGGATTGAACTTTGCAGGGGTCATGAACCTGCATAATGCATAAACCTTCATACACACAATTAAAATCATGAGTATCCTCTCTCCTGGTTTCTCCCGTGTGACTACTTCTATGGGAGGTAAGAACGTTACTGTGACCACAGATTATCCCACACTCCATACCTTTGTATGGTTTCTCTGTGAACTTTTAAATGGCCGTTAAAGTGTGCACTCTGAAGCTTTCCCCCACATTCCAGGCATTTCTATGGCTTCTCCCTGTGTAAATTTTCTGACAGGCACCAACGTATAAACTGCAACTGAAGCTTTTCCCACACTCCGGGCATTTCTATGGTTTCTCCCCTTTCTGAATTTCTTGATGGGAAGGCTTCCACTGTGACTGAAGCTTTTTCGACACTAGGCATTTCTGTAGTTTCTCCCTGTGACGACCCCTTCTCTGGGGAGGTCTGGTTTCCCTTTAAAGTGTACTTTATGTTTTATTTTATTATGTGTATCCGGCTGCCACCAGGAAATTTGAGGCTTTCCAAAGCTTTATGGTGTTACTCTTGCTATTACTGGGTAGGTAGATCGAGATTTTAGGCTTTCAAGGGGCTATGTGTTTCCTGAGGAACTATTCCTTTCATAGCTTGTATGCTTAAATAAAAGTAGATTTATTGATATAATTCGTAAATAACAGGATAGTACTCTGTATCTAAGAATTGGTAGATACTGAACAATTCCGACTGGTTTTTCACACACTTTTCTCTCACACTGTCATGGATTTTGGCATGTAACTTTGTAACTTTAACTCAAGGTCATGTAAGTTCACTGTTTCTCTCCAGGACATACAGCCTTTCCTAAACTTTGTCTTCAATTACATTCATTCACATTTTCATATTCTCTCAGAAAAACCTCAGCTGTTCTTGACTGCACACATAGACTGCTTCTCTTCCAGACTTCAGAACAAACTCCTAACTAAACACCACTGTCTTCATCAACTGTCAAACCTCTAACTGTCACTCCTGAAAGACATACCCATTCATCCCTCCCCCTCTCTGTCAATCACCAATCACACCACTTGCCTGTTTCAACCACTCTAGACTATCATACAGCCATGCAACCAAACTTTTAAAGATACACACACACATATAAAACAAGGAATCATTACACTCCCCCGTATGATGGACACTGAGGTTTGAACTGCAACTGAAACTTTTTCCACACTCCAGGCATTTCTATGGTTTCTCCAGTGTGAATTCTTCGATGGGAAGCAAAGTCTCCACTTTGACGGAAGCTTTTCCCACACTCCAGGCATTTGTATGGTTTCTCCCCTGTGTGAATTCTTTGATGGGAAGTAAGAGTGTCACTCCGACTGAAGCTTTTCCCGCAATCCTCGCACTTGTATGGTTTCTCCCCTGTGTGAATTCTTCGATGGGAATTAAGACTATTACGCTGACTGAAGCTTTTCCCACAGTCCAGGC
>NW_015176147.1:46933-52580 GCF_001447785.1 Gekko japonicus | reverse complement strand
AATTCTGGGACTCTCTCTTCAGAAAGACTCGTCTGTCCCCTTCTGTTGTCATCTTCCATGGTAAGCTGAAGACCTTTTTTGGTTTCATTTGGCATTCCCTCCATGACCCCTTCTTTCTAACCAATGTTTTAATTGCTCTTTTTATGTTTCGTATGTACTTTAACTGTGTTTTTAATTGATTTAATGTTTTAATTGCTTTTGTTTTGTAGACATTTTAACTGTGCTCTGAATTGTTTTAATTGTTTTAGCTGTGTTTTAATTGCTTTAATGATTGTGTTTTATGCTATTTTTATGTTTTGTACGTATTTTACCTGTGTTTTTAATTGTTTTAATGATGTGTGTTTTAATTGCTGTTTTTATGTTTTGTATGTATTTTAACTCTGGCTTTTTAAATTGTTTTGTTGATGTATGTTTGGGGAGAGCAGAATGTTGATTCTATCATGCATGTTTTGCATTGTCAGCCACCTTGGTGGCCCTTGTAAAAACAGAAAGGTGGGATACAAGTCTCGTAACTAATAAATAATAACATGATTGTGGAGCAGGTGCACCCCCTCCAGCCTACCACTCAAGGCGTGGGGTGAAAACCAGGTTGAAGAAGAGCCGGGGCACCCCCGATTCCAAGTCTGTTTCTGTCCCAATGACGGTTAGCAGAAGTACACGATAACTCACCAAGTTGAAGGCACCGATGCCCAGCGCAACTCCCCCCTCCAAATGGGAACGAACAGAGTTTGCTGGTAACTGATTGGGCTGGATGAAACTGTTGAGTTCCCTGTGAAAAACAAGGAAGTTTAGGACGCTTATCGCAGCTTCCTCCAGCCAGACCTGGGAAAAGCAGCCAGACGTCCAGGTTCACGGCGCTCCTAGCCACTAAAGGTCTCCCATCCTGGCTTCAAGCCTAATATCCAACCCAGGGATACTCACTCGGTGGCTTGGCAGCCCCATGTGGCTCTCTGACTGGCCAGCTGTGTGGCTCTTCTGAGCACTACTGTCCCTTATGGCACTTGCCCCATGTTCCAGGAAAGCGGGCCGGTGGGGCTGCCGGTTGACCAGTAGTTCCCACCTTGGAACCACCACCACCGGAGGAACAGGACAGCCGCAAGCCGCCTTGGGGTGCATATCTCGCGCCCAGGATGGGCAATCAATGTAGCGCTTTGAGTGGATAGGAGCTGCCAATGGTCCTTTCCGCACTAGACCTTCAATCCTGGTCCAACCCTGTCCCCGAACTTCCCTTCTACACGACACACGAGTTCATCCCTGTAATTATCTCGGGGTATTTTTCATTTCCACATTACACTAAGGTCACCCCAGTTTCGCCCCACACTTGTCCCAGGATAAACGGATGCTGTTATAACCAGGGATAGGTAAAGGTAAAGGTTCCCTTGCTCGAAAGCCAGTCGAATCCAACTCTAGAGTTGCGGTGCTCATCTCCGTTTCAAAGCTGAAGAGCCAGCGCTGTCAAAAGTCGTTTCCGTGGTCATGTGACCGGCATGACTAAACACCAGGGATAACCAGGGATAAATGTGTCGCGGGTTGAACTCTGATAAGACCAGGGATGGGATCCAAGTGTGGAGAGGACCAAAGTGGCTCTCCCAGGGCCACGCAGCAAGTGCCACTGATCTAAGACATTTTACCGTTTCGACAAAGGGGAAGCATGGCTCCTGCCCAGAACGCCAAGCGCCAATGGTGGACCCAGTTCTGGACAGGCCTACCCAGAAAAAGGTGATGGCATGTCCAGAAAGACCACCCAACATCCTGTAGCACAATTTTTTTATTTATTCAGATGTCTTTACACGCCACTGTTACCCACAGAGCAGCTGACCCTTTTCTCCCCTTTTCCATGTTACCCTCACAACAACCTTGTAAGGAAGAGAAGAGATTGGATTTCTACCCCGCCATTCACTACCCAAAGGTGTCTCAGAGCGGCCTACAAACTCCTTTCCCTTCCCCTCCCCACAACAGACATCCTGTGAGGAAGAAGAGGAGGAAGAAGAAGAGATTGGATTTATATCCTGCCCTTCACTACCCAAAGGTGTCTCAGAGCGGCCTCCCCTTTCCCACAACAGACACCCTGTGAGGTCAGTGGAGCTGAGAGAGCTCTTTCGAGAACTGCCCTTGAAAGAACAGCTCTGAAAGAAGAAGAGGAGATTGGATTTACACCCCGCCCTTCACTACCCGAAGGTGTCTCAGAGTGGCTTACAAACGCCTTTCCCTTCCCCTCCCCACAACAGACACCCTGGGAGGCAGGTGGGGCTGAGAGAGCTCTTTACAGAAACTGCTCTTTTTCAAGGACAGCTCTTATCAGAACTACGGCTTGCCCAAGGTCATCCAGCAGGTGCAAGTGGAGGAGTGGGGAATCAAACCCGGTTCTCCCAGATTAGAGTCCGCACACTTAACCACTACACCAAACTGGCTGGGATGAGAGAGACCAACCGGTCCCAGGTCGCCCAATGACATGCCATAGCAGAGGGAGGGATTCGAACTTGAATCTGCGCCCCCCCCCCAGATCCTAGTCTGCCCCTCAGACTAGTAGACAATCAACGTCACTATCACAGCTTCTCAGGTTTCAGTGGAGTGGCATTGGTGTGGCATTGGTTCCCACTACGTTCAGCTTCCTAACACAGAGAGTGGGCATGGGGGGGGGGAGGTATGTGGCACAGACGTCCGCCAAAGAGACCAGTCTCATCGCCTCTTGTCCCTGCTTGTAGGGCTGCCATCCCCCAGGCGGGGCCTGGAGATCTCCCAGAATCGCAACTGAACTCCGGAAGACCGAGATCAGTTGCCCAGGAGAAAATGGCTGCTTTGGAAGGTGGACTCTGTGGCCTGATATCCCGCTAAGGCCCCTCCCCTCCCCAAATCCTGCCTCCCAACCCAGACCAGGTAACCCCTGTCTTCAGCTCTTCTCCCATTGTCATTTCGTACGTATGAAGCAGAAAGGCAGTTTTAAAATAATTAACTAACTAACAACTGCATTCAGCCTTCCTGTGCTATTCATAATAGAGCCCTCCTTCCTGAGCTAAGACAAAAATGTGTGAGCCGGAGGCTAAAAAACTCTGAGCTAGCTCACACTCACTCAGTTTAGAGGGATCACTGCTCTGGGGCCCTCCTTCCTGAGCTAAGACAAAACTGTGTGAGCCGGAGGCTAAAAAACTGTGAGCTAGCTCACACTGACTCAGCTTAGAGGGAACACTGCTAGTCTGGGGCCCTCCTTCCTGAGCTAAGACAAAAATCTGTGAGCCAGAGGCTAAAAAACTGGGAGCTAGCTCACACAAACTCAGCTTAGAGGAAACACTGCGTGTGACCCAAGATTGTCCCACTCGGTTGTTCCAGCCCCCTTGGGCCGCTCCACTCACCTGTAGATGAGGTAGCTGCTGCGCACCTTGATCCCCCCTTTTATGAAATTCACCATATTTTCATCCTGTAATAAGAAGGCAAGTTAGACAGTCCCAGAGTAAGAAGATTCCCCCGGTCCTTCTTTTTTTTAATTCCTCTAAATCAGGGGTCAAGGACACCCAGCACCGCCTACTTCCTCAAAGCACTGGACCGGTGCCAGGAAAGCTGTTGGCGCCCCCCGGGCTACAAGTTGGGGACCCCTGATCTAAATGCGGCTGCTTTGGGACAGCTTAATTCAAAGTATCCATCACAAATCAACCTCCTTTATGTCCATGGATAATTTTGGAGAGAAAAGAGAGAAGAGGAAGCAGCAAGAAGAAGAAGAAGAAGAGGAAGAGGAAGAAGAGGAGGAGGAGGAGGAGGAGGAGGAAATTGAATTCATACCCCACCCTTCACTGCCCAAAGGAGTCTCAGAGCGGCTTACAAACTCCTTTCCCTTCCCCTTCCCACAACAGACACCCTGGGAGGCCGGTGGGGCTGAGAGAGCTCTTGACAGAAACTGCTCTTTTTCAAGGACAGCTCTTATCAGAACTATGGCTTGCCCAAGGTCATCCAGCCAGGTGCAAGTGGAGGGAGTGGGGAATCAAAACCTGGTTCTCCCAGATTAGAGTCCGCGCTCTTAACCACTACACCAAACTGGCTCTCATCTTGCTATCTCCTTGCTCCTGCCTCAGTTCCCCCCCCCCCGAACTGCCATATCTACGTGACTGTTTTCAAATACAATTAAGAGCATCAGGGGGGAAAGACAGTCCCCAGTGATATCTGGCTATCAGTCAAATCCTTCCCAACAGCAAAGGGAAGAAAAGATATTCTGCAAGCATTGTCGCGAGTCGACCCAGAGATTATAATCGAGTGCTTTTCATCAAACCACAAGCCTTAGCAGAAATCCTAGGGGAAAACTCATCAAGATTTAAATACATCCAAGTCCAACTGAAGTTCAAAGACAGACAAATTGCCCATGCTTTGGCTACAGTGCATATCCTCCAGGCCCCGATATCACTGGCCATGACGCATGAGGGAACATATTTAAGAACACTGAAAAAACAAGCCTTTTTAAAAAAAGCTTTATGTGCAATCGAAATAACACTCTCCCAGCAACAAGCCCCATTGGGGAGACGAGTAGGATTCTGAGCAGATCTGTTCAGGATTCTGCTCTTACTCCACCGTCAACTGTCACCCACCACGGTCATCCCTTTGGCAAGTGAGTGCACAAAAGCGTCACGAGCGGCCACAAATATGCAGAGCGTGTGCACACACATACGTACATTTGAAGGGTTTCTGGACTGGGGCGCTAATTTGACACTTGCACTGCAAGGGGACAGACAGAGCATAATAAACTTCTTCTTATAACCAGCCAGCCCCAGAAAGAGTAAGGTAAAGGTAAAGGTTCCCTTGCTCGAAAGCCAGTCGAGTCCGACTCTAGAGTTGCGGTGCTCATCTCCGTTTCCAAGCCGAAGAGCCAGCGCTGTCCGAAGACGTTTCCGTGGTCATGTGGCCGGCATGACTAAACACCAAGGCCCACGGAATGCTGTTACCTTCCCACCGAAGTGGTCCCTATTTATCTACTTGCAATTTCTTTCTTTCGAACTGCTAGGTTGGCAGGAGCTGGAACTAGAGACGGGAGCTCACTCCATCATGCAGCACACTCGGGTCTCAAACTGCTGAACTACTGACCTTCCACAGCCTGCAGTTCAGCGTCTTAACTACTTGAGCCACGCGTCTTAACTACTTGAGCCACCATAGAGATGTAAAATTTCCGGAAATATTGAAGCTCGGAAAAATTGGAAAAAACGCTACATTAGCGCTTCTTTTTTGTTTTCCAGATTGAAAGTCATTCTGTTACTTTAGGAACATAAAATATGACTATGGACATTTTTACTTGGCATGAAATGATCACAACCAGCCTATTAAAAATATAGTGTATCCAAACAACTATTACAAACAGAATACCCGCCCGCGTGCAAAAACAAAACTGAAACCTTTTTCTTTTCTTGTGACAACAGCACCTCCTAAAGGAAGAAATGCATCTTGTTCTTGCATTGGAGAGTTCAGTTTGTAACCTAGGACTTGCTTGTCCTCAGTGCACAGAAATTAGATCAATCTGATACCATACATATTTTTTAGAAATGATTTGGAAAATATCTGAACACCTTGTCTTAAAATATTTTATTCATCATGTTAAAATAAAATGTTCCATAATCATTTTTTTTCCTTTTCTTTTTTCAATTTTTCCAATTTTTCGGGAAAAAACCAAAAA
>NW_015176147.1:44405-46090 GCF_001447785.1 Gekko japonicus | reverse complement strand
GGAGTTCTGACGGCGGCCGCCATTTTGTGACAGCCATTTTGTGACAGCCATTCTGCGGCAGCCATTTTGTGACAGCCATTCTGCGGCAGCCATTTTGTGACAGCCATTCTGTGGCCATCATTTTGTGACAGCCATTCTGCGGAGCCATTTTGTGACAGTCATTTTGTGACAGCCATTCTGCAGCAACCATTCTGCGGCAGCCATTTTGTGGCTGCGCCCACCATGGCTTGTGAGTATTCCAAAGGTGCCCTGGGCACCAGCGAATCTGTGGGAATCAACATGATTATTGCCATATTGGAGATCGGAAGGGTTGCCAGCTCTGGATTGGGGAATACCTGGAGATTTTGTGGGTAGAGCCTCGGGGGGGAGGGAGGGTTGGAGAAGGACTTTAATGGGATATAACGCCGTAGCGTCCACCTTCCAAAGCAGCCATTTCCTCCAGGGGAACTGATCTCTGTCGCCCGGAGATCTGCTGTCATGCCAGGAGATCTCCAGCCACCACCTGGAGGTTGGCAATTCTACTTGTCACAGTCTTCTGGGCGCTGGATCAGCACCGTCACCCACTCAGGGAAGCCTCTGTCTATCCTCCCCGCCCTCCAAAATTGAAATAAGAGAAAGACCCACAGCCTGGGTGGGAAGGGACAAATATCCCAGGGCTCATCCCAAAATAAGAGGGAAACATAAGAACTGCTCAGGCCAAAGGTCAGGGGGACTCCCGTCTCCTGCTGCCGAGAGCAGCCAGCCGGATGACTCTGGGGGTTGCGCAGGATCAGGCCCCACGCTGTTCAGGGGTCCCAACCCATGCTCCCTCTAAGCCGTGGAGTCCTGCGAGCAGAAATCCTGCTAAGCTGCCAGCATTAAAGTTGTGAGCGAGCCATTTGGCTCCTGCACCAATTAGTTTGCTCTGGAGCCCTCCTGCCTGAGCGGAGACAAAAATGGGTGAGCCGGAGGCTAAAAAACTGTGAGCCGGCTCACACTGACTCAGCTTAGAGGGAACACTGGTCCCCGCTCCCGGCACGCCGCCTCCTCTCACCCTCAGTGCAGGAATCTCCACCCGTCCGACCAGAAAAGGCACCAGACACAATGTTTTTCCTGCGGAACCTGCCGGCAGAACCAGAAGAAGATGCCCCATTAGATCCCTTCCTTTCCACGTCCTTCTCGCCTCAGCACTTGCCCCGAAGGAAATGGCCCGTTATGCTTCCTCAGCCCCCGGGCAACACCACGGAGTTGCCTCCCACTGCTCCCCACCAAAGCCTCTCTGCTCATGTTCTCCCCTGCCCTGCAGTCACAGCCTCCCAGGAACCTTCCCAACTTCACTGTAAACCAGGGGTGGCCAAACTGTGGCTCGGGAGCCGCACACGGCGCTTTCACACCTATTGTGCGGCTCCGGGCAAGGCGGCTGGGGAAGCGAAATATCATTCGCAAACAAATTATCATTGGACAAATAGATATCATCATCAATATATCCAGGGGTCATTTCCTGCGGGAGTGCACAGGAGCGGAGCTCCAGCAGTAAGGAGCCCAGGGGGCGGGCACATGCAACAAGCCCCACCCCCTGCTCCCAGCAGCCCTCAGTTGGGCCACAAGGAGCAAGAAGAAGCCAGGTAAGTTGCAGAGCCCTCCCTGGCCCGCCTTCAGGTACAAGCTCTCCCGCGTCTGTGAGGGCAGATCTGCGCGTTCCCCCC